>NC_067238.1:25886748-26161748 GCF_019924925.1 Ctenopharyngodon idella
AAAAAAAAAAAAAAAAAAAAAAAAAAAGTCAGTCACTTAAATGTGTTTTACCTGTTTTACAACCAGTAAATGTGTGAATGTATAGTTATAAACCTCTTCAAGCATCAACCCCTGCTTGCACATGTATGCCATCCTTTACAGGCACACACATCAAAATGAGATAGATCTTTTGAACACACTCCAGGACATTGTGTTGGGAGGGTAAAGGCTACAAAGGTGGGGGGGCTACAACTTCCTGATTCACACACAGCATAAAGAGAAAGACAGCTGGCTCTAATAAGCTCTCTATCCATAAAATGCTGCGTATTACCCAACCACCACTGAACCAACCATTCGTACAACATGTGAACCACATTAAAGTTCATTATGCCTTAAACATGACACATATGTTCAGAGCCACTGCAGGTCCTCAGCAGGAGAAATATTCATGCTAGATTAACATGCTACATGGCTTAGCATGACATGTAGTGTGATTATGTTTAACTGCTTACCTCCTCCAGTTATGACTGCATAATCTAATCCAATAACAACTATTTAAAAAGAGATTAGCATTGACGACTGCTTTTGACTCCTCTAACCACCTGAATTAAGGATAGCAGATAATTTAGGCTAAACTGTTAGCATTGAGATCATCTAGCCTATACAGATTAACATGCAAACACTAAAACATTATGACTACATTTCACTTATTGCTTTAATTGCTTAGAAACCACTTTAGAATGGTTTGTGGGGCAGTTTTTTTTTTTACAAGCGGCTCGCTGTGACTAATGAGGACTTTTAGGAGTTTAAAATGGAGCAAACGGCGATATTTTTACAACGCAGCGATCAGAGCAGTTGTTGGTCGTAATATAAAAAATGAAAAACAGATACGCTTACACCATCTTGACAGGAGTATTGAATAAAAGAGTGCGTGATATATGTCTAATATCTGGCACTGACCTCAGTTAAACCCCTTGAATATAGCTTCAACAAAAAACAGAAACATTCAGTGTCGAGAGCGAGAGCGAGAGAGAGAGAGAGAGAGAGAGAGAGAGAGAGAGAGAGAGAGAGAGAGAGAGAAGATCACCGTAAATGTCTGGAAAATCTGGATCCCCTTTCAGTAAGGTTCTGTTTTACTGACACTATTAAACTTGTCTATTTGCTATTAGATGATCTAAACTTCCAGATAAAGGTGCATTTATCACTTTTTTTAAATGTCATTCTGGGGGTTCACATAAGTTCATGGGCCATTCACGTTATCTTGCTATAATTTAAGAAAATGCATTTTTTGGAGAATAATCAAAGTTCTCTACAGGAATTTTTGTGTGGCAAGATTTTTAGATCTTGTAATAAAACTGTCATTTTCACAATTTTTTCCCCATAGACAAGACAAAAGATCTCAGAGGTTTTTCCCACTAAGACCTGTCAGATGTGAAATTACCCTGGCTCTGGAAATCATAGCCTTCATATATGTGTTGTCCTGTCCCCATGGAAATAAGGGCTTGTTTGTGTAGAAACATTAGTGGGGTTAAAGGTTAAAGGCGATGCATGACATCACCATTGCTATAGTTTAATAATATGTTTTACATGTATTTTTTTCTGTAAATTAAGAACTGATGCTGAACATGCACTTCTCTCATGACATCATGGAATTTTGTTATGATTTTAAAGCTTGTTTTATCAGGTCACAACCATTTGAGTTAATTTTCATTGAGCAGTACTGATAGCAGTGCAATAAGTGTTTACAAAACCATCATTCACAATCACACGACTGGCCTCTATAGGAATAGTTTGCCCCCAAAAAGAATATTCTGTCAACATTTACTCATCATTTAATCATGTTTTTCAAAAACAATATGATATTTTTCTGATGTGTTCACAACATCAAAGTATTGCCCTGTTCCAAATGGCCCCCTAAACATTCACGGTCTTCCTCCGAGTCCTAGAAGCATCATCTACAGGCTTGCAGACTCGGCAAACGTGTGCATCGAGGGCACACAGTGGGCCTATATCGATATAAATGATATTTTCCCATCCTAGGGGGAAACTCTGAGTTTGAAATTACATTCTGTACATTGAGAATGGCTTGTGCAGTGGTTAAAACTAGGTATTACGAGACTATTTGACTAGTCGTTGCTAGTTGACTAAAGGGCCAGATTCTGGTGTTGCATGAAACGCAATTGGCTAGCACCTGCGCTATGGTATTTGCATAAGGCGATCTGACTGGCTGACGCCTGTGTTGGCGCTTGAAAAGTTGAAATTTTTTCTTAAACGTCAATGAAATTAGTCATTGCGCACATCTCTAGTTAAAACAACTCTGTATTCGTTCGATACAAATGCATACCAAACCGAAAGGCCATTACTGAAAAATTTCAGTACAGACACGTGTACCATTACACCCCTATGTGGTACACAAATTAAGTTATTTAAAGCAGAATGTCCAAGCTGCTCTTTTCCATTGAAAATGAATGGTGGCCATTGCTGTCAAGCAAGAATTTCAGAGAATATGAACTTGTATTTTAGTCTTTAAAGCTATAAAAATGACTCTAATGCATGACTTCTTAATGCTTTAAGGTGCTTTTGTGCTTTTTGTATCTTAACGATCCCTTGTCACCATCCACTTTCTTTTTCTTTTTTCAAAATCCTTTTGTGTTCCACTGAAGAATGCAGGTTTTGGAATGCTGAACAGATTATATTCCACAATAGGGACAGCGGCCAATAATGATTTGTTCTTGTTAAAGGGACTGTTTTCTGTCATCTTTCCATGCTGTGAGAGCTGGTTTGGTTTGGTGTTCTTAGAGTGACAAGTCCACTGAAAGAGACATTTTATGGTGATTGATATTGCCCTGAAGGCTTGTTTCTTTTCTCCATGCTGAAATAACAAAGCTGTCCTCACTCACCTGCATTTTGACAGGCCCAAGAAAGAAGGCAAGCCCTCTCTGCCCTGATAGAGAGGCCGGCTTGTATCACTTTGCAAAAGGACTAGTTTGACTGATTTAGAATCATTGGGGAGGTTAGTAAAATATCAGCCCTTTGACACAGACCAACACCAATGTTCTAAGTGGGCTGGATCTCTAAGTACTTGCAATTCTCTTTCGTCTCTGCTCATCAAGACATTCTGCCTTGTTGCTTAGGATGGACAAAGACTGTAATGGGGCTTTCACACTGGCAGTTTAGTTAGAAACACTGCATGATTTGTATGAAAAATTGGTAATGTGAAAGTTGTAATGTGGACCTAGGAACACACTGGGGTACCTAACCCGAGATTACACAACTGCCAGATTTTCTATATATATTGTAATTCAATTCAATTCACATTTATTTGTATAGCGCTTTTCACACTACATATCATTTCAAAGCAGCTTTATAGAGAGAACGTATGTCAACATTACAATTTAGAGTAATCTGTTATCAGAGATGGCTCTGTCCAATTTTTGTAATTTCAGCAATCTACATATACAAATCACGCAGTTAGCTAACAATGTATTAAGTTAAGCAATGTATTAATTTCAGATAGAAACAATGAGCTCATGGAAGTAATGAAAACATGTTAACAATGATTGGATATATAGCAATTTTTGGAATGGAGTATGTTGATCCAGAGTTTGCGTCATCTGAAGTCCTTGCAGGAGTTGGCGCTGTCTCTTCACAGGTGTTGGACATCTGAAGTCTTTATAAGAGGCTGGATCCAAGCCGAAGCTGATGTACTCTCTAGTGACCTCGGGACGGGCGTCCTGAGATAAAACAGAAAAGCAAATGGAGAATAATTAGCGTAGCTGCTGTAATAAGATTAAGCAAAGATAGTAATGTGCAATTGATCTGATATAACTGGAGTACAAGGATATGAGATCCATTATGTGAACGCTTGGCTAAAGAGATGCGTCTTTAATCTAGTGAGTCTGAGCCCCGAAAATTATCAGGAAGGCTATTCCAGAGTTTAGGAGCCAAATGTGAAAACGCTCTCCCTCTTTTAGTGGACTTTATATATATATTTATAGTATATAGTGCACTGGAACTGTGGCGTGATTTGCATGAATGTGAAAGCTACTCGGGCTGTATTTAACTCCACTTTTAGACATAAACTCACAAACTTCCCTAAGCAGTTCCCTTCGGGGGAATCCCCACTGCCATTTTGAAGTGAGCAGTCCAGTTTAAATGAGCCTTGGTTCACAGGACATGACGGTACTTCTGGACCATGTTCACATATGGCTTCCTTTTTGCATAATAGAGCTTTAGTTGGCATCTGCAGATGGCACGGCGTATTGTGTTTACTGACAGTGGTTTCTGGAAGTATTTCTGGGCCCATTTAGTAATGTCATTGACACAATCATGCCGATGAGTGATGCAGTGTTGTCTGAGGGAAGGAAGACCACAGGCATCCAGTAAAGGTCTTCGGCCTTGTCCCTTACGCACAGAGATTTCTCCAGTTTCTCTGAATCTTTTGATGATGTTATGCACTGTAGATGATGAGATTTGCAAAGCCTTTGCAATTTGACGTTGAGGAACATTGTTTTTAAATCTTTTTACGAAACTCTTTCACAGATTGGAGAGCCTCTGCCCATCTTTACTTCTGAGAGACTCTGCCTCTCTAAGACATCCCTTTTATAGCTATTCATGTTACAGACCTAATATCAATTAACTTAATTAGTTGCTAAATGTTCTCCCAGCTGAATATTTTCAAAATTTCTTGCTTTTTTTTTAGCCATTTGTTGCCCCCGTGCCAACTTTTTTGAGACCTGTAGCAGGCATCAAATTCGAAATCAGCTCATTTAGTGGATAAAATAGTAAAATTTCTTCCTTTAAACATTTGTTATGTTATCTATGTTCTATTGTGAATAAAATATTGGCTCATGTGATTTGAAAGTCTTTTAGTTTTCATTTTATTCAAATTTAAAAAGCATCCCAACATTTCCGTAATTCGGGTTGTATTTATAATATTAAAAAACAATGTTCATGATTAATTTGATTATTTTTTGGAAGTGAAAATGCAGTCTTTGTTCGGTCTTTTTTTTAATATCAGTTGCTACTCTGTTCATGTTGTGATAATCACTCCATTTTTACTCGAGCAAAACATCAGCACATGGATCACAGTGTGAAAGTGAGTTTGGAAATGATGAAACAACTATTTTCACCCGTCGGAGTTGGAAAATGAGTGGTATGTTCTGTTACGTTGAACTATTGAACCTAAACAAACCATATCATATTCTGAAGTTTCTCCGCAGACATCTGCACAATTGATCATAGCTTTTAGCTTTTGCTGTGACCTTGCCTACCCCCTCACACCACTATGCATATTTTGATCAATTTCAATGATGGACATTGCGACAATCAGTTGCAAAACATCGCCCACACACTCTTTAGAACACCGTGATCCATGAGGCATCACATAATTACCAGCAGACTGTTCTTATTTAGCTGCTGCGCTAAAGAATTTAGCAAGACAAATGAACCTGGTTCTGTTGGTACAGACGTGAAAGAAGATAAGGAGAGGGAGGGAGAGGAGGAGACAAGCTCTTGTCGAAGAAGAGACATGTATAGTCAATTAATTTCTGTTTGTGTTGGCAACTTAATCCCATTATATACCCACAGGATTTTTATAGCTACTAACTTTCCATTTAGTGTAAACCATTTATGAATTATGGCACAGAAAAGTGTAAAAGGAAACAGTTTAAGTGAATGGGATTGACTGGCAAAAGCAAATGAAAGGAGGGAGGAAGATTTAAGCTCTCAGAGGTTCCTGAGAGCTTGTTCTATTCATACCAGTTGATGGTACGCAGTCTTAAACGCAAAGCTGTAATAGTCAGTGGGAACTAGTAATGGAAAGATGACTTTAATAGAACACACAAAGTCTACATTGTAAACTATGAGAATAATGGGGGTTATATTGGGTCAGAGCAATCTGGAGATTTCAAGTTTGATTCAAAGAAGAAAAAAATAACTTGCAGATTCTTTGTCAATCAGTTCCTTTTCATATGCAGTGCAGATGTGGTTTGATTTCACTACACATATTCCAGCTTTACTTCATTATATTAAAGTCCCCCTGTAGTCAATAATTGTATCCCTTAAAACTTATCTTTGATCATCAGAATTACATATTTAAGCGTTTTTTCCCTGTGAAAAAAATTCTTAATGCATAGCTTGAATGTAACTCTACACCCTTGCCCCATTTAATACACAGATCTATGAATATGATAATAAGCCCCGCCTCCACTCACTCGCACGAGCTCAAGAGATCCACTTGGTCAACTTACTGAGGTAAACGCTGCACAATGGTATTGCTTTTTACAACGTCGGACACATAACAGTAATTAATATGATTAGCGTTTTGCTTGACTGTTATCAAACAGCTAATAATGTGTTGCTAATGTTACACAAACCATGTTCCAGTTCGCAAGTCAGACAGCTGTCTTCTAACAATCAGTATCCTTAGAAACGCTTTGAACAACTCAGAACGTCAGTGGAGAAAGGCATATAGTTCTTCATAACATCGTAATATGCATCATACACCCGCCATATTGCTAAATCTACACAATTTTTCATATCAACAGAAAAAAATACCAGGATAACCTTCTTTTGAGACCCCCTTGTTAATGAAATGCTAAAGCCCACCATGATTACAAGGTGGTTTGTGACGTCAGAAACACCAGCGATTTCAAACCGCAGGTTTGAGACTGTCTTTGGTTCACTGCAGTTTTAAAGAGAAAATACTCAGCAATGGTGTTGACTTATGAATTTGCACATGGTTTGTCTTAAAGCATGTTAAAAACACCAGATAGACATATGAACAACATTAAAAACTTGATTTTCACCACAGGGGGACTTTAAATTGAGGCGGACCAGGAAAAAACTGTAAAAATGAAATGGTTTGGCGAAAACTGTAAGTGATTTAACATCACATAATATATGTAATTTAATTGTAAAATGCTGTAAAATGTAGGTTTTTTTGCAAATGAAAAATATTATTTACATTCCCTGAAATCCCTGTGTGACACATCAGATATGATTTATACTTTATATAAATACTTTTGTTTCTTCCCTCTTTTTGGTTTGTTGTCAGAAATGTAGGGTGTTTTGTGTTACATTTTCTGTAAAAAAAAAATCAGATTTTAGTAGTTTAAGTAGATTAGCATATTAACTTTATATAACTTAATTAAATATACAGTTATAAGTTGTAAATTATACAGGCACTAATATGCCAATTCGTAATTGCTAAAACATTATCACCCTATTTTTACAGTGAATTTCTGGAAAGCACAGCTGCTGTTATTTTACCATAAATTTAACAGTGTAGTTTTTTTTTTTTATTATTATTTTTTTTTTATTTCAAATTATATTCAGCATAACAATTTGAGTGAAAAGTTGAATTTAAGATTTTGTGAAATAAAGTGCAGAATTTTAACTATTTTTTCAAATAAAAACCTCAATAAAAATAAATAACTGAATTAATAACAGTAAAACAAAATTTTAAATAACTTTTTTATATTTATTTTTATTGCTTTTTTAAATATATATTTATACTATTTCCATAATAATTGGAAATAGTATATATTAATAATTTTATTATATAAAATAAGATTAAAAATCCCAGATTTTCTCAGACTTCGATCTCAGACTATTGGACCTCACTGTATATCTATATTTTCAATCACAGTGGTGCCCCATTAAGCAGCTCCAGGATTATCATCAGATTATATCCTCCAAACCTCCCAAGTTTAATTTCAGTTTAATCCCAGTTTAATTTCAATAATGTCTCATATCACCATGTTCATCCTTTTTTCCTGTGTAGCAGTGCAGGTGTGGCATAAGCCTTTGCTATGAGAGAGAGAGATGGCAGGGGGTAGAACATGAGAGAAGGAGGGGGCTAATTAAACGTGAATGTTCTCTGTTTGGGTTTTCTTTTTGGGGGTGGTTGCTGTGGGCATTTTTGCAGCTTCCATCTCAAAATGTTGAGACAGGGAAGGGGGGAGTATGCAAGAGACGGCGAGAGAGGTAGAACGAAGGAGGGGGTGAGTGATTATGTGTCAAAAAAAAAAAAAAGGGATGTTAGACTCAGTCCTTAAAAAGCTCTGGCACTGAGTTCATAAGTTCCCAAACTCAAAGCTTCCAACCCCGGACAGTCACAACGAGATGGTAGAGAGAGAGAGCAGGAAACTGAAAAACTATTCAGAGGGTAAATAAACAGAGAGGATGTTTCTGGTTCTGAGCTGTTCTGAGCTGTCCTGAACGTAAAGTGCGTGAGGAATAGGAAACAATCTCCCCCCTCTAGGCTGTCATCTGGATAGTGTTGCTTTTATATCTGCTGCATTGTTTTGGCAAACACCACTACAAGTGTGCTGTTGTAGAAAGACATCTCTCTAGAGCAACCCATCAAGCAAAGAAAAAGGAAAAAGAAAGAAGCTGAGAACCAGAACTCCGATCTTCAGAAAAGTTTGGACTAGTGCTAATCCCAGTGAAGCTCTCTCATCCGACCTGCTTTCAGAGGAGAGCCCACACTATTTCATCCGTCCTTGGATTATATCTTTCCTACCGTCAGCATTTTCCTGGGATGGGCTGGCTGCCGTGTCTGTGTTACCTGACAGCGGCAGTAGTTGTGGCGATTGGCTCGGAAAGACGGCAGCACCAGGTGCAGCATGGCCCCTGCCGCTACACTTTTATCCTTCCAGAGGTGGAGCAGTGCCGGCCTGCGGGGGACTTCCAGGTGACTAACTCCCTCCAGCGGGACTCACCCTCGGCCCCGGAGTCGCCCCATGCTGAACCCACCTGGCAGGAAAGGAAGCTGGAGACCCTAGAGAGTGCCACAGAGAACAATACACAGTGGCTGCAGAAGGTAGTGAATTAAATTAATCCACCTAAACCTCATTCTGTCTGTTTCTTGTTCATCTTTTATAGCACCAGTGGTTCTCAAATTGGGATGTAGGTTCATCCTAATCAGAGTAAGCAGGGGAAATTTGCTAAATGCTAAAACGTACATGATAACTAACAAGATAAGTTGGCAAAATAAATACGTAGTTCAGTCGTGAAACTCTTTCGAGCATCTGATTGGTTCTTTTAAAGCCGACTACTTTGGCCAATTGATCTGTTTGTTTTTTTCTATCTACGTAACCTATTTATTTCCATCCTGAACTGTCTCAACTCAGTTCAGCATGCCATGGGAATTTTCCTAGCCCTTCACCTTCCCCAGCACCACCTGCCTACATCTGCTTAGGGGTTCTCCCTACTTTCTTGCCGCAGCTTGTGTTCTATTCACTGTATTTATGTGCATGTTTCGGCAGTAGCCTTTACTCATGCAGCAGCAGCAGCGTAGCAGATCTAGTCCACCAAAACTAAGCCTATGTACATTTGATTCTTATCAATAAATGCTATTTAAATCTATTCCAAGTAGTGCTGTCAAACGATTAATCGCGATTAATTGCATTCAAAATAAGATTGTGTTTACATAATATGTGTGTGTACTGTGTATCATTATTATGTATAAAAACTAACACATGCATGTATATATTTAATAATAAAATGTTATATTTATATTTATAAAACGGTTAGTTCCTGTCCTTGATTCTGATTGGTCAACAGCTGTGTTGACGACCACTTCACCCAACGGTTCTGTGTATCACTACACAACACCCTTAGCAACCACTCTTAGCAACGTAAACTCTTTGTTCTCAGTTGATATTGTTCATTGAAGCTCACTGTATTATGTAGAAGAGTGTTGTGAGAAAGAGATTGAGTGAGCGAGTTTATTACCTGCATTCAGATTTAGCATTTTCCTTCAGGTCAGTCTAATGTTCATAATATAAAATCTGTTTAAATGTCTGATGTATTATCTTGTCCTTTTAACAGTTAAGGGGTTTTCCCATGACTGACAGCGCTAGTCAAAGCATTTGTCAGTTGCGTCTTGTTCCGTGTTCACAACATTGTCTTTTTAATGTAAAAGTCTTCACTACTGACTGAAACACTCATAAAGACAGTCTTTGCCGCCATCTAATGGCGTAATAATGTAAGTTCTGTTGCTGGTCACGGTCAGGGACTATTTTTTCCGGCAGTAGGAAGGCTTTAGTGAAAGTTTACTTCATGAAAGTTGCATTGATACATATTTTTGGCTTTAATATTTGTATTGTGTGGCAACCATTTTATAAAAGTAATGAGGTACTTGAAGCTAATGCTGTATCGTGAATAAGCCACGGCTGAAGGGGTTGCAGGCACTCCGCTCCAACTTAATCACGATACAGCACAGGCTCTTGTACCTTATTGCTTACATAAAATATTTATGTTTATATAAAATGTAAAGTATATAAATATATATACATCATATACATGCAAATATTTCTTAAATGTATACATGTATATGTGTGTATTTAAATATACATAATAATTATACACAGTACACACACATATATTATGTAAACACAAATTTTTATTTTGGATGCGATTAATTATTGATGTCAAGGATGTGCATCCAATCAAACTCTATGGTATTGTGCTGCGAAATTTAGTACGTTCTTCTTTTGCAAAGCAATTCACATGGTCGGTTTCCCAAATTTTCTTGTTTTAGGGATCTAGAAACTGAAGTGCAGAATTTTAAATATTTCAATTTAAAAAAAAAAACGAATTAAAAATAAATTCATCTTAGCAGAAGCTATAGCTAAATTAATCAGATGCTAACAGGTTGTGTGACATCCTCGAAAATCATGAACAAAGCTGTGAAAGGAAATACAACCCAGACTAAGATGGTTTCTGTCAACCACATAGTGTTTGTATGGTGAATTATAGGCGCCCGAGCATCGGAATTTAGACATTTAGAAACCAAACTGTAAATATTTGTCCTGTTCAGACTATGTCATGGATAATGTTGGAGTTCATGGAAAAATTAATATATTTCATTGTCTGATTGTAAGGGATTTTGTTTACTTTTGTATGATAAATAATTTTGATATTTTGTTAGGTCGCCACTTGATTTTCTCAAGTGGTTTTGCTTCAGGATCCAGAATTTACATTAGACAAGTTTATGCACATTATTTATGTTTGTGCAATATAGATGTGTCCCAATCTGTATTACACATTATCCTCATAAGGTTATTACATTTGGAAAGAAGACTGAGAGAGAGGTAAATCCTGAACATGTTTAAGCAAGATTTCCTGGATGTGTAGATCATTTAAGCCTGGTGGAGTTTGTCAGTATCTGAAAACTGTTTTAAAACCGGAAAGACAAGGATTCGGCCTCCGTTAAGGGCCGTCATATTTTCTCAGTAAAAGCTCTAACATAAAACATTGATTCTGCACTGTAAAAAGTAGAAGTGCGTCTGTTTCTACCTTATCCAACCCCTTTAAAAATAATCTTCGCTGATGTAATCGAATGTTGTCAGGTTGATTCTGCAACTGTACTACATTTACATTTATTCATTTAGCAGGCCCTTTTATCCAAAGCTTAGATAAAAAAATATTCTTGTCATATTAAATAATAATCTGACTTTGATAAGTACATTTAACTTGGATGTCAAATTTTAGGTTCCCTGATAAACATTATTACAGTGTGTTTCTGACTAACATAATTCAGGCTTATCTCTAAAACACTCTGTTTGAAAGGGATATTGCTCTTTTTACAGATACCAACAGTTAAAACCTGCGGATTATTGTGTGGATGGTCGAGATAATGATGTTTTTGCAGTGAAGGTCATTTAAAGTCTGATAACATTATGGCACAGTCATTTCCCACAGTAATTCAAATAAACTGTGTGTTTTGAGACAGTTTATCTCTGTGCCATTTGCACTACGTTTCAATGAGAAGGTCATTACTTGTCACATCAACACAGATTCTGTTATTTAGGCCATATGAACAGCAAAAACTTCTAATATATGCTTTGTCCTTTGCTAAAAAAATCACATCCCAGCCAGGCTTTGGCCTGCTCTGTTTGTCACCCAGACTATGGGCCATCTACAAAGTCTTATTCAGGCTTCCCATTGAATCACTCCATAAATATGGAGACGGAGGGGGCTTAGTATCATACGTGCACACCAGAAATCCTTCTGCATGCCAAAGGATTACAAAAAGGGTCAAACACACTCATGAGTCGTCAGACTTTCAATTTTACAAGACTTACATCTGGCACAAGTTGCATTTATCTGACAGTAGGAGGTATAGAAAAAAAGGTAAAGCGCCTACTATAACTCAGAAATAGCGGTCCAGGCAGACCCTCTTGACATGCCTATATGCACGCTTTCACCAGCAGGCCAAATGTTGTATAAATTATTATTTCACTCCCTCTCCGGTCATTGAGTGCAGTGTGCGGTAGAATCAGCAGCTTCCTGAGCATTGGAGAACGTTGACCTCTGGCCCGCTGCTGAGTGGATTGTACTGGGTTTTCAACACCACAGACGATCTGCTTTGCATATGCATTACTAGACTTTCCGGCCAGAGGCCACACATGAGATGGTGTATTTGTATCACACACCATAGTCCCACATGACTATCTGACCCCCAGGGTCTTCGAGAACCCCCCTAAAGAAAACATGAGCTAATCCTGTATGTTCTTCAATGAAATTCCAATGAGGGAACAAGCATGCCGAATTACATGTCAGGGACAACTTGATTTTTCTTTTTTCCTTTTTTTTGTTCAGCATCCTGACTTCTGTTGAATCACATTAATCCTGTGGGTGGTCATTGTTAGTTAGTTAGTAGTTTTTCATTGTTCCTGTTAATTAATGTAGTGGAACTTTATTGTAAAGTGTTCCAAGATTTGGTTTTTGAAATAACTCTCTTATGCTCAAAGAGGCTGCCAAAGGTACCAGGTGAAATATGTAGTTAGTAGCATCACTATGTTTAGTTAGAAACTCACCATCACTGATTTTCTCTCACAATCAGATAGCACACACTGTTCACTATTCATATTATTAAATTACATAAATATAGAATGTGATTCATACATGGGCGTAAAACTAAACAAACCTGCTATGAACATAGCAATTAACACAAATCCTCTTGCCCTAAAACGTTTATCCAGGCTCTGTTCAGAAAAGAGAGAAAAGCAAACATGAAAAATCACAACAAGCTTATTGTGTAATAGTACTGACACAACAAACCAAAAAGCCTTTGTATTTGTTGTTTTAGAGGTGAATAAATCACCTCTCTTTCAGGCAAGAACACGTCTCCATGTGGAATATGCTCAGTCAGTAGTTGTAACAGTTTCTTGGCTTCCCAACATCCTTTCTTAATACTACATTCTAATCCAAAATAATCTCCTACGACAGATCTTCTGCTTGCCTATGCAGCCTCTGTCTCTCAGTTTAAAGCAGCCAAGATGCACTGACACGTCCTTCTAAAAAAAGATAGGAAAAAGAAAAAGAGTGAGAGACAGACAGACAGACAGACAGACAGAGAAGTAGTGAATTATAGGAATACTTCAAACCAAAAGGAAAGTTCTGTCATTATTTACTAACCCTCATATAATTCCAAACCTGAATGTTTATTTTTTCCATAAAATGATAATTCATAGTAACCATGGACTGCCAATCTCCAAAAATGACAAAACAATAGCATTAAAGGAGACCTATAATGCCCCTTTTCACAAGATGTAATATAAGTCCCCAGAATGTGTCTGTAAAGTTTCAGCTCAAAATACCCCACAGATCATTTATTGTAGCTTGTCAAATTTGCCCCTATTTGGGTGTGAGCAAAACACAGCATTTTTGTGTGTGTCCCTTTAAATGCAAATGAGCAGCTGCTCCCGGCCCCCTTTCCAAAGGAGGGCGGAGCTTTAACAGCTCGCACTTCGGTTGCTCAACAACAACAAAGCTGGAGAATCTCACGCAGCCAAAATGACGATTGTCAGTAACGGTGTTCAGCCTTACATTGTTCAAACCGGAGTCGGACACTGATAGAGACACTCAGGAAGAAGTTACAACTTATAGAATGCATCTGGACATTTCTGAATGGTTAATGGATAAATTTATGCAGTTGCTGTGGAGTTGATTCAACTCATCGACTAGCATGTGCCGTCATGTTAATCTTTTGTGCAAATCCAGCATTGAATTGACCCTCGTCTGTGAAGCAGTCCAGCGTAAAATTACGGCATGGCAACAACACTCTACTACAACAACTCTTCCTCTTCTCTAAAGCAGCCCAACATGGCCTCGCCCCCTTTGTTGCTTGTTCTCAGGGCAGGGTTTATGTAAATTAGAGGGTTAGAGATGTCACTAACCCGGGAAGAAGCTTGTTGTAGTCCTTAAACATTGAATTCTTTAAAAGAAAATATCTCCCTTTGCATTGAACTTTGAGCGTCGTAACTTTGCAGATGTTGTTTATGCTCTAACACTAACTAAAGTTAAAAAAGTGAAATCATAATCAACCACCCCTTTAAAGTCATCCATTTAACTTGTATGCTAAATATGGTGCCTATAGCGCATGTTGGATGTCAGTAACATCAAACGTCATTGGTTCAAAAGTGTCTCATAACCAAACGTCATAATGTCAAAAACCTGCTTTTATAGTTAATTTGTAGATCTTGACAGGATGTGATCACTATGTCATTGTATAGAAAAGATGTATGTGAATGTTCTCTACAAAACCTGTTTTTGTGTTCCATAGGGATAAAAAATAACATCATACAGATTTTGAATGTCATGAGGGTGAGTAGATAATAAATAAATATAATTTTCGAATGAACAATTCCTCTAAAGAAGTGAAAGATTGCTCAATAGAACTATTCTTGCTCAACTGTCCTTGAGTAGGCCGATCTATTGTTTTCAGTAAAGCTTCACAGAGAGTTAGAGTGTTCATGTTTGGCCTCTTTTAATAATAAATCTCATTTTCCAGGAAATGGGAAAATACAAATGGACTTGGCTGCTTTTTAATTCACTTCCATTTTTTTATACCTCATTATTTAACTCAATTAAAACCCTTTGAATGTTCATTACTGAAAGTGCCGGAACAGCAAGATTAAAGGTAGTTTAATCAATGCCACTTTAGTTTGCCGCAAAGCTCACCTACTTAGGGACTGGCAAAAAAATCATCTTTGGAAAAACGTCCAAATTACATGGTACAGTGAAGATTTGACAGGATTTCTCTTCCCTTTTGTCATATTTTGAAAAGGCCACATCAGTCTGAGCTCTGTTTATTACTCTCAGATGTTTGGTGCCTCGATTTTATAGCTTGCATAAATGGTCATGATCTTTATTTATTTATTTTTGCCTCCCATCATGTCACAGCCAATGATGAATTAAACTGAGCAAACAAAACATAGTTTACCCAAAGGCGCTCACACCAGTGTCTCAGCAGGGTGGTAAAGCTAAGAGATGCCATGTATTGTGCATATGGAATGAAGTACACTGCAGATGTCATTTATTTGTGGACAGTGGCACTGAAGATGGATGAGGGCATATTTGTATTGCCTCATTAGAATTGTACAGTGTGCACTGAAGTCCATTTGTCCGAAGGGAGTCAAGCACTGTCAGTAAGATTGATTGTACAGCACTTGTTTTAGCGTTGATTTCCGACCATGCATTTCATATTGATTATTTTTGTGCTGTTTTGGCCTGTTGGCAAACTTCTCAGACACTTTTCAAGATTATATATCATTTTCACTAAAGGCTAGCACCGACAGACACAACAAACACAGACAGACATGTTCTTTTTGCAGGTTTTGCCGAATTTTAGTTGGATCAATGTGTTAGCCCTGTTGGTGTCTGTTGATGTTGATTTTTTTTCCCCACAGAGAACTTTGAATTTTCTATTCATCAAAGAGTAAAAGTAAAAACTGTTTTCAACATTGATAATAAGAACCATTATTAATAATTGAGCACCAATCAGGATATTAGAATGATTTCTAAAGGGTCATGTGACACTTAAGACTGGAGTAATGATGCTGAAAATTCAGCTTTGCCATCACAGGAATAAATTATATTTTAAAATATATTAAAATAGGAAACAGTTATTTTAAATTGTAATAATACATCACAATATTACTGGTTTTACTATATATTTGATAGCATAAATATAACAAAAACGTTGAAAAAATAAACTTAATTATTCCAAACTTTTGACCAGTACACACACACACAAAAGTGTGGAATAATTAAAATGTTTTTATTGTTTTTGAAAAAATATGATATAGAAGGGATAGCCTGTGTTTATGCCTCTCCATGCTGAAAGTTCTTTGTTATGTACAAGTATTTTGTTTGTTGACATGTCTTGTGTCATGTTTACAGCTGGAGAGTTATATTCAGGAGAATGTGAGATCAGAGATGGAACGGAATGTCATTCACACCCAGACAGCCACTATGCTGGAGATCGGAACCAATCTTCTAAGCCAATCAGCGGAGAACACACGCAAACTGACAGATGTGGAGACACAGGTGAGGCTGATCAAATGAGACTGACAGCATCCAGAAATATAAATGGCACCCCGTTCTAACTGAGGCAAGCTTCTGCAGTGAAATGCTTTTTCTCTAATCGCTTAAACCGCATTTTGAAGACAAGCAGTCATGTGGACACCTCTCACGCCAGCATTTGTTAAAAATCCTCTATTATAGCAAGCAAACTGCTCAATGAGTTGCACTGGTGACTCAAAATCCAATTAAATTCTTGGAGCTCAATGACTGATAATATTTAACCTTGTGCAGTTAAGTGAGTTCACAAAATGAGGCCTCAGTACATCACATTTGTCACTCAAAGCACTGCTGCCTATTTTGGATAGTGTGTGTATGGTTTTTCACTCATCTAAATTCATGGCCAACAGAAGCAGGGTTAAGTGGCCATGTAGAGTAGTGTTGGAAAAGAATCAGAGAAACAGTGAAAATAGCCCAACTAAAACAGCCATAGTGTTTATCCTCTCAAAGAGTGATTGTTTCACACTGCTATGTTTTTGCTTTCATTTTGTCGCAGTCAGCAGTTCATTGAACATCATAGTACAGCCTGAAAAAATACTGGGCTTACAGTATGTTTGCTGTGTTAGAGCTGCTTGGAAAAACATGTCGCTGTTTGAATGAACAGGCATGATGGGATAATCACTACTGAAGAATGTGTGACTTTTTGAAGTGTTTGGATCACTTTATTATGGCTTCAAACACTTAAGGAAACAGTTCAGCCAGAATTGAACCATCTTTCATTATTTTCTAATCAAACATTAATGTTGTTCCAAATCCATATCTTTCTTTCTTCCATGGAGCGCAAAAGGAGAGATTTTAAAGACTTTTTCATGCACCTACAATGAATGAGAACTGTCTGATCTGTGAACAATCTTTCAAGTTGAATCTTTTCAGTTAATCAAATGATTTGATCATAGTGGTTTACAGTTTATTAGATATATTGATAGATTATCAGTGAATACATAAATATTTAGATGTTCCTCACAAGAAACTATCTTATGACTTGGAAATTAGTCTTTTATGACATTTTAAGGTGCGTTTGCATCTTTTTTTGAAGCTTGAAAGCTTCAGTTTTCATACATTGTAATAGAATGGAAAAGTGCGCCCAGCACAGTCTTTCGATTATTCCTTTTTGTGTTCTGTGGAAGAAGGAAAGTAATTCAGATTTGGAACGACATAAAGGTAATGACAGAATTTACATTTTTGGGTGAACTATTTCTTTAACCCTGATTAAAACTCATTAACATACTGTATTCGTTTCCAACAATGCTACTTCAAACATTGTTCTTGGATAAAGTTGGCAGCTATAATGTTGCAGGGAAACATCTGGTACTACCTTCAACATTCAACTACAGCATTTTCTTGGAAAAAAACCTAAATCCTGTACATTTGCATCCAAGCAAAGATGAAAACCATAGTACTTGGACAAGAAAAGCGGCATCACTCTCTCATGTCTTTAAATATTTTAAAGGTAATCTCTCTTTCCGCTTGTCTGTCATGTGGGCCTGTTTGCAGGTGCTGAACCAAACCAGTCGTCTGGAGATCCAGCTGCTGGAGTACTCTCTGAGCACCAACCGGCTGGAGAAGCAGCTCTTAGAGCAGACCCAGGAGGTCTCCCGCCTCAATGACAAAAACAGGTGAGTCGTCTGCAAATGTGCAGTGTCTCAGTCACACCCTCGTGCACGTGAGCTCTGTCTCTAAAGTTATTACAAATGCAAAAGCGCATTCATGCATATTTTTGAAACAGGATACAAAGGAAAATGGCTTGTAAGATGCTAATGATTTGTGATAATAAAGTTGCTCATACACACTTTATGTAGATCACGTTGCCTCTTTGCATCTTTCTATGCCAAATTGAATTAATTTTTTTTCAAAAAAGTGTTTTGGACCCATGTCCACCTGTATTTAAAAGGTTAGTTCACCCAAAAATGAAATTTCTGTCATTATTACTCAGCCTCATGTCGTTCCAAACCACTAAGACCTTCTTTCATCTTCTGAACACAAATTAAGATATTTTTTATGAAATCCGAGAGGTTTTTTTATCCCATAAAAAACAACATAATTTCCATCATTCAAGGTCCAGAAAGATATTAAAGACACCGTTAAAATAGTCCATGTGACTAACTGTGGTTCAACCTTAATGTTATGAAGCAATGAGAATACTTTTTGTGCGCAAAAACAAAACAAAAGTAACCTCCTTGGTGAATTTTTTTGTCTGGAGCCCTGTCAGAAAACTTGGATTAAACTGCTTAATTCATATGGATTATTTTTATGATAATTTGGTGGAATGGACTTTCAATGGAGGGAGAGAAATCTCTTAGGTTTCATTAAAAATATCTTTAGAAGATGAATGAGTAAATAATGAAAGAACTGTCATTTTTGGTTGAACTAACACTTTACTCCCCCTCATGCCATTCCAAACCTGTATGCATTTCCTTCTTCTGCAGATCAGAGTGAGAAGCATGTTGGTAACCAAACAGTATTGGTTCCTATTGCATTGTAATCTCTTATCCATATGGAAGTCAATGGGAACTGAAACTGTTTGGTTACCAGCATTCTTCAAAATATCTTCTTTTATGTTCCAAAGAATAGAGAAAATCATACAGGTTTGGAATGAAATGAGGGTGTAATGCTGTGTGCTCAGGCAGATGATGACAAAGACTAATCAAGTTCAAACACAGTTTAATATAATAATCCAAGCAGGAATCAGAACAGGCATCAGGGTACACACACTTAACTAGCTACGAGACCAGACGAAGAACAACAGAAAGGCAGGAACTTAAGTAGTGCAGATAACAAAGTGCTAAATGATACACAGCTGACAAACGTGAACTTATAATGACGGTGACCATGGAGACGGAAGACAGGCGGGAACACAAACAAAGGAACATGTGACAAATGAAAACAAAACTGAAAGTCCATGAAAACAGAAACTAATGCAACAGAGGGTGAGTAAATGATGATAGAGTTTTCATTTTTGGGTGAACTATCCCTTTGATATCAGGTATAAAAAAGGCTCAAAGACATCTTATCAATAACCTAAGAGAGATATTTCTAATGTTCTCTGTTTTTTCCTGGTGTTTACTATCTCATATTCTGAAAATAAGTTATAAAACAAGGATCACCTGTTTCACAGCTTTTTTATGACTTTATAATTGTGTTCAAATAAACAATGATGCTGCAGAGCAGCAAGAACCTTTCATACAAAAAAACAGCACTCTGTTACAGTAAATTGTCTGTTGAGCACCATGCAGTAATAAAGAAAATACGTTTTCATCTTTCTCAGTTGGTCTTTCGGGAAATTTGGCTCAGTGATTATGCATCTTTCTGCTAACTCAAATTAAAATATGCAAGCATTTTGTGGAAACTTAAACTTTCTGTCAAAAAATGGGACGGTAAGATAATCTATTCAGGAATTAAATATCGTGAACAGGATTTTTTACAAGGTACTTTAGAATAAAGCTGCAGCTTAACAACAGCAGTGTTTCATCTCAACAAATTAAGATGACTTAAAAACAAATCATCTTAAAAACAATTTGACAAGGTATACTTAAGTGCAGAGCTCCTTGAAAGGATGCATGCTGGAAGAGCAGAAACAGCAAGCAAAGAAAGATTTAGGTAATGTTTCTTTCGACTAGCTGAAAGTAGCTTGTTCAATCTGTGTGGGTGGATTGTTTCAATAAAAAACTGCTGCAAAGTCATTAGTCGGACTCATAAAGATCAGGCCTGTGGGATTTATTGTCTTTATTTGGAGCTTGGTACGGTGCCAGCTCACACAGCCTGTCAGAGTGTTTTGATTTTGATTTTGATAGAGAAGCCCAGGCAACAACACCATCTGTGAATGGCAGCGGTATCCAGGTGTTTACAGGTCTACCAGCCTCTCTGGCTCACAGAGGTTTGTGATGTGAAATCTGAGAGGCTTGTTCAAGGGTGTCATCTGAGAACGAACAAACAGCTATTTATCGACAGAGTGAAGTATTAAAAATTAGGATTTGATTTGACAGTCAATATAAGACAAACTGTTTGTCTATAGACACAATTTATGTACATTAAGACAATATTCTGCTCTGAGCAAGACAAAATCACACTGCTCCCCATCCACATACTGTAGTCTGTTGCAGTAATACAAACAGTAAAACGCACTAGTAATCCCATATGGACTTCCTTTATACTGTAAATACATTTGTGGTAACACTTTATTTCAGTTGTCCACTTTAGAAATTCTACTAACTATAAGTAACTTTGCAACTACAGTACATGTCAACTAGCAGTTATTAGTGTATTAGTGAATTGTCTGCTTAATATCTTCTAAGACTTTATATTGACCGTCCCACAACAGACATTCTACTAACTATAAGTAACTTTGCAAGTATGTGTTAACTTATTCTACTAACTCTAACCTAACAGTCTACTAATACTCTAATGAGTTAGGTGACATGTAGTTGCAAATTAATGAGAGTTGCTTGACACGTAGTTTGGTGTAGTTACTTATAGTTAGTAGAATGTCTAAAGTGGACCATTGAAATAAAGTGTAACCAAATTTGATATTAAAAAGGTCTTTCATCACTGATAAATGAGAATCTTACTATGTTATCATATTTGAACATGTTCAGGGAATTTGGTTATTGAAAATTAATTTAACTTAACTCTGCTCATAAGAACGAAATGAACAAAATGACTTGAATAAAAATGTGTTAATTTTTTGCTTAACAAGATCAAGTCAGTAAAATGATCCAATCTTCCCATCACTATATTGAACCAGAGGGACTTTGATTTAACTTGTGTTCCAACCATTTCACTTCCGGCTAGTCTTCAAAGGGTTTATAAAGAGGTTTTTTTTTCTTCTCTAAAGTTGTGCATACTGTACAGGATTTTAGATCCTCTAGATATCTTTGTTTGTAGAAAATGTATATAAACTGAGGTGCAACTATTTAAGTGGGGTATGCAGTTTAGTATTAATTTGTTGATATTCATTTGTTTATACAATAGCTCAACAAACAACATGTTTGAGAAACCTACATTTTAGACAAAATATATTTCTGTAACTTTGTCTATTTTTGCTCCTCTAACAAAAATACTTCCAGTTTTATTCCCTCTCATATAGCACATAGTGGAGTTTGCTTTCTGAATGAATCATTGTTGAATGAATCAATTGAGTGAATGACTCAGTGATTCACTTATAAAGACTAGGCTTGTTCGAGATGTTGTTCGAGAGCGATTCAAAAGCATAAGGAGACGTTTGCTCTCCAGTCGCTCTCGCAGTACTTTGATGTCATACGCCGATCTGTCTGTGCAGCACTGATGCATCTCGAACAAGCCATGGCTGCATCCGAAAACCTAGGCAGCTGACTCGTTGCCTCGCTGCCTTATCAGGCAATGACTTGTAAGGTAGCGTTTGTGCATGAAGGCACCTCACAAAACTGATCTACAGCAAAATAGCGCGAGCTTTGGTGAAAACTAAACAAATATTTAATTACAGTCTGGGGACTGAGGCTTCTAGTTGCTCAACTGTCTTAGGTCTTCTTTGTCGCATCTTCCTCTTTATGATGCGCCAAATGTTTTCTATGGGTGAAAGATCTGGACTGCAGGCTGGCCATTTCAGTACCCGGATCCTTCTTCTACGCAGCCATGATGTTGTAATTGATGCAGTATGTGGTCTGGCATTGTCATGTTGGAAAATGCAAGGTCTTCCCTGAAAGAGACGACGTCTGGATGGGAGCATATGTTGTTCTAGAACTTGGATATACCTTTCAGCATTGATGGTGCCTTTCCAGATGTGTAAAGGCCGGAACACCCCAAGCTGACGGTCGGCCGTCGGGCAGTTTTTGTTCGTCGGCCGACTAAGTTTTCTCAGTGTGTTCCGCACCGTTGGCTGAAGTTGGTCCTCGTCGGCTTTTTTTCGGCCGATTCGAAATGTTGAATCGGCGTCGGAGCATGTAGGTCCGTCGGGCCATCTGATCATTCTGATTGACCGTTCAGCTACTGCCACCTGCTGGTAAGGAAATGCATTTCATCTTGCGCAGGCGCAGAATGACGTGCTACTTGGCCGTCGGGTGTCGAGCGTCGGTTTGGTGTGTCAGGGAAACTTTGGACACAGACACTGCCGACGTGAGCCAACCCCGCCGTCTGCTTTCATCGCCACTAGTTCGTCAGCGTCGGCTTGGTGTGTTCTGGCCTTAAGCTGCCCATGCCACACGCGCTCATGCAACCCCATACCATCAGAGATGCAGGCTTATGAACTGAGCGCTGATAACAACTTAAGTTGTCCTTGTCCTCTTTAGTCCGGATGACATGGCGTCCCAGTTTTCCAAAAAGAACTTCAAATTTTGATTCGTCTGACCACAGAACAGTTTTCCACTTTGCCACAGTCCATTTTAAATGAGCCTTGGCCCAGAGAAAACGCCTGCGCTTCTGGATCATGTTTAGATATGGCTTCTTTTTTGACCTATAAAGTTTTAGCCGGCAACGGCGAATGGCACGGTGGATTGTGTTCACTGACAATGTTTTCTGGAAGTATTCCTGAGCCCATGTTGTGATTTCCATTACAGTAGCATTCCTGTATGTGATGCAGTGCCGTCTAAGGGCCCGAAGATCACAGGCATCCAGTATGGTTTTCCGGCCTTGACCCTTACGCACAGAGATTGTTCCAGATTCTCTGAATCTTTGGATGATATTATGCACTGTAGATGATGATAACTTCAAACTCTTTGCAATTTTTCTCTGAGAAACTCCTTTCTGATATTGCTTCACTATTTTTTGGCGCAGCATTGGGGGAATTGGTGATCCTCTGCCCATCTTGACTTCTGAGAGACACTGCCACTCTGAGAGGCTCTTTTTATACCCAGTCATGTTGCCAATTGACCTAATAAGTTGCAAATTGGTCCTCCAGCTGTTCCTTATATGTACATTTAACCTTTCCGGCCTCTTATTGCTACCTGTCCCAACTTTTTTGGAATGTGTAGCTCTCATTAAATCCAAAATGAGCCAATATTTGGCATGACATTTCAAAATGTCTCACTTTCAATATTTGATATGTTATCTATATTCTATTGTGAATAAAATATAAGTTTATGAGATTTGTAAATTATTGCATTCCTTTTTTATTCACAATTTGTACAGTGTCCCAACTTTTTTGGAATCGGGTTTGTATCATATTTGATATGCAAATATCTAAGGCCTCTAAATTAATTAGATTAGATTAGATTACGAGATTGTATATATAAAAAAGTGTATTGATGTAAACTTCAGACAAAATCCCCACAACTAATGCACAGACTGACAGTCTGGAACGCACAAAGTGGAGTGATACAAACAGTAAAAAATCCCAGTGTTATATCAGCAACAATGTGTAAATAGTTTTCTAAAATGCTCTTAATATGCACATAGAAAGACCGTATATGAACAAGCTAGTTTGTTTCTTCTCAGCTACCTGGAAGAGCGCTTTGCTGCCATGGAGGCCAAGCACAGCAGAGAGCTTCAGGTCATCCAGCAGGAAAAACAGCAGCTGCAGGAGCTGCTGGACAGACAGAATCACCTGGTCAGCCTTCTGGAGGGAGAACTGGCCAGCTCTACTCGAAACAGCACACTGCTCCAACGGCAGCAGGCCACACTCACTGACACAGTGCAGCAGCTACTGGCTATGGTCGCTCACTGTAACGGTTAGTGCCAGCTTCACATTATCAGGCTAAGCTGCCTACAACCGGCTCAGTGGGAACAAAAGGGTCTCTCTGAACAGGGCAATTGCTTAAATTCCCAGCGGAGGTCCGTCAGGCAATTTTCCAGGAAGATTGAGATTTAAATCAGTATTGCTCAAGCCAATCAATTCACAAACTTAAAAATGTCTTATGTATTTCCAGATATTTCGACTCCAATTGAAAAGGAGATTGTAAAGTTCAGAGACTGTGCTGAGATATTCAAATCTGGAGTTACAGAAAGTGGGATATACAGCATTCATCTTCCTAACTCCACCCAGAAAACTAAGGTTAGTACATTTAAACAATTTTCATGTGGACAATAAACAGGTTTCGAATAACTAGGATGGAGAAGAAAAAAAATTGCATGCAATACAAAATCATTTTGTAAAGCATGTATCTTGATTGCTGAAGAAACTGAGCTCTCCTGACATTTAATTCTTTGTGTTGTTTTTGAGGACTACATTATAATCTGGAAGGACAAAATGTTTTAGTATAATGCAATTTCAGTACGTCTTTGAAAAAAGGCTAAGATGAAAATGCCATGTTGATCAGAAAACCAAATTGAGAAGTCAGAGAAACATTTCCTTCAGGCCATTTCTCCGTGCATCTAACTGTGAATATGTTCCCGTATCTATTTCAAAATCTTGCCCTACTGAACCACAAGCAAACCAGTCAAGGGTTGTGTTTTGCCTTTGACTTCCAGAATCAAATCTAATTTCTGGCAGGCTCTTGGGGTGATGAACATTTTAAAAATGTGGCTAAAATTGTTTTTGTTATTCATTATTTTCCTGTGCGCTCATTCGTCTTCCCCTCCATTTCCTGTGGGCATAAGCGCCAGGTGTTTGGCAAAGATTCGGGAGCTTCCTGCCAACACAGGGTTTAATGCAGTGAGTGAGAGCGAGCTGGTATATGTATCACCACCCTTTCATACTGTGCCACTCCTCAGAGCAGCACGCTGGGTGGCTCCTTTCATCTGGAGAGTTTTAAATTGCTCTTTTTTCTACTTCACTTTGTTTCCTTAATGATACAAATGAAGATATTTATAAGGAATATTGATCAGGGCTGATGCAAGTTTATTGATAACATATGGTTCCTTTGGAAAATCCTGACCGGTGATGCTGACATATTTAAATGTTATGAATATTTTTGCTGCCAGAGGCAAGCTTATATGTATTTTTATTATGCTTTTTTTCGTGAATTCCATGTCCCATATTGCAAAAATATATTTCAGATATATCAAAATTAGCCTAAAGTATACTGCTTTTGATTTTTTTTTTTTTTTCATAAATATTTTATCACTGGATAGTTATTCACTCACATTTCCTCATATATTTTTTGGCCATTTTTAAATATATTTTCAAATGAAAGATATTTACATTAGTCCAAAATATATTTAAAAATACATTTTGTATTTAGCAAAAATTTATTTTATGATTAGAAGTGTATTTTCTTGCCCCTTAGTATACATTTTATAGAAAATTGTATAAATGTATAATATATATTTTGACATTAGAAACTTTGAAAAATAGTTGACATGTATCTATCATCAACTTTTCCCATCCATCCATCCATCCATCCATCCATCCATCCAACTAAAGTATCAACTTTCCCCATCCATCCATCCATCCATCCATCTAATTATCAACTTTCCCCATCCATCCACCCATCCATCCATCCATCCATCCATCCAATTATCAACTTTCCCCATCCATCCATCCATCCATCCATCCATCCATCCATCCATCCATCCAATTATCAACTTTCCCCATCCATCCATCCATCCATCCATCCATCCATCCATCCATCCATCCAATTATCAACTTTCCCCATCCATCCATCCATCCATCCATCCATCCAATTATCAACTTTCCCCATCCATCCATCCATCCATCCATCCATCCATCCATCCATCCATCCATCCATCAACTTTCCCCATCCATCCATCCATCCATCCATCCATCCATCCATCCAATTATCAACTTTCCCCATCTATCCATCCATCCATCCATCCATCCATCCATCCATCCAATTATCAACTTTCCCCATCCATCCATCCATCCATCCATCCATCCATCCATCCATCCATCCATCCATCCATCCATCCAATTATCAACTTTCCCCATCCATCCATCCATCCATCCATCCATCCATCCATCCATCCATCCATCCATCCATCCAATTATCAACTTTCCCCATCCATCCATCTATCCATCCATCCATCCATCCATCCATCCATCCAATTATCAACTTTCCCCATCCATCCGTCCGTCTGTCCGTCCATCCATCCATCCATCCATCCATCCAAAATATATTTTGGCCAGAAAATTTTCAAGTATGGGAAACAGTGACTGACTAGCCCTGAATGAGTTTGAAATTCTCTTTAAATCCAGGCATCATGTTCATATGATACAATTTGTGCAAAGCATTTTGTATAAATTACATTCGTATAATTGTGTCTGTGATTACTGTGATAAATACTTTATAAAGAGATAAAAGATACAGAGATAAAATACCACTGGAATATTTGGCTCAGGTTAAGGACTGTCATCTTGATGTGTATAGCTCAGAAGCAGAAAACAAAGAACATCTCACATCTGTTATGCAAATAGAAAGATATGTTGTGCTGAATAAAAATGAAATCAGTTCAGACTCCCCAAAAGCAACCTCTCTACAGATGTCATTAATGCAAGGGCTTTGTCTTTAAACCTGGATAAGCCGTGTAAAGTTTCATAATGGAAGGTCTTAAGACCAGCATCATGTGTTGCTAAATGAGCTGGTCCCGCCAAGGGATGGAAATGTACGTTATCCCACTTTTTGTTTTTGCCAAGAAGAACTTATTGCTTTTCGCCTTCTCTTTAAGCCTATTTGTTTCCAGAAACAGCTGGGAAAATTGGAGAAAATTCATATAGAGGATATTTACTTGGAATGTTTTCACTTGACAAGCACAGGCTAGAAATATTTAATATTTGTGAAGAAAATCCTTTTTGGGATTGGCTTTAATTAGTTTTGATGGATTCGGATGATGGAATTCAATGTGCTGCTCTTTTATTATTTTATTTTGCTGCTCATAGCTCAAACTAATTTGCTATTTTTCCCACAAAACAGTAAATTGTTGTTGTATTGAGTTCAATACTAAATTAATGGTTAGTAAAAGTTTCAGTGGAAGAGCATTGAGTGTACAATCGAGTGTTTAAACTGCACCGAGACCACTGTGCTCATGTCCCAAAAATGTCTCCATGAGACTTCGTTTACTGTATGGTTCAAATTGGGACAATGCATCATTAGTATGGCACAGGGGTTAACCAAATTCAAAAGCTAAACCAAACAGAGTACTCATAGCCTGAGGACCCGCCATCTCACTGTGGACAAGAACAGAATGTCCTGCATCAGAAGTCCAAATTTGGTGGTTTGTGATTCAGTGTCTCTCCCCATGCGTGTTTATAAAGGATTGTGGGTCACAGTTTAGTTTATTTTGTCAGTGCAGATAAACTACAGAGGTAAGAAAGGCCTCATAATTGACTCTGAGACATCCTTATTCAAAACATAATGGGTTGATATGTGCTTTGTGACACATCCTGGGAAATTACAGTAGTTTGACCAGTCAGATTTCTAAACTGCAGCTTATGAATTGTGAATTGTGTGAGAGTATTCACCAAATTCTGACTAAAATATTACTGTAATAAGAAAGAATGGAAAATTACCATAGCTGTTCAAATGGTCGCTCACCATTTTTATCAAATAACCCATTGAAAACCATCGTTTTGTCACAAATATTACTAACTATAAGTAACTACATGTCAACTAACTCTCATTAATTTGCAACTACTTGTCAACTAGCTCTCATTAGAGTATTAGTAGACTATTAGGGTTGGATTAGGGTTATGGTTAGTAGAATAAGTTGACGTACTCTAAAAGTTACTTATAGTCAGTAGAATGTTTGTTGGGAGACCATCAAAATAAAGATATTAATCAGACAGTCTACTAATACTTTAATAACTGGTAGTCAGATGACTTGTAGTTGCAAAGTTACTTATAGTTAGTAGTAGTAGAATGTCTAAAGTGGACTATCAAAATAAAGTGTTACTGGTACTTTTCATTTAGTTCCCTAAAGTAACTAAAGCCTCGTTTCCACCGAAATGACCTGGAACAATTTGTCCCAGGAACTTTTTCCCCCCGGACCTGTTGCTGATTGGATCTCCATAGCGGTGTAAAGTATCGTGAAGATAAGTCTGGTGACGTAGGACTGCGCGCGACTTTCCAGTGCCTGCTGGATTTCGTGCTCCACATATAAGCTTTATAAAGCCTGAATCTCGTTGTCGGTCCATCTGTCGAATTTTTAAAACTCCATTGTTGTTTCATTTAGCAAATAACTCTTACTGCACGCACCGCAACAGACTTTTAAAAATAGTGGTTGAAATAAAATGCTGCGTGGAGTCAACCAATCAAAATGCAGCGTGAACTCAACCAATCAACATGTTCAGCGCCCAAGTCCCACCCCCAAAAGTTCCTGAACTTTGAAAAAGTACTACCTTGCGAGCAGGTACTTTTTGAGGGGAGAATTTTTGGTAACACTTTCTGTGAAGACCATGCTTATAATGAATTATAGCCCCATTTATACTTATTTATAAGTAAGTATTACTGTTCTATAAATATATTTATAAAGACGCATTAAGATCTATACTGCATTATAAGAGCAGTTAAATTTATATTATTTTCATAATTACTTATAAGTCATGCATTTGCTTTTTTTGAATGTGCATGTTCACAATCCATTATACACTGATTTATAAATGATCAAATATAAAACAATTCCAGAGACACTTGTTTGCTGTACCAATTAGTTATTAATAATTATGTCTTTAACAGCTAATGTTTGCATTAGAGGTCATGAATGGTAATTTTGGTTTGTTAAAATCTATATCTCCTCAGCCATATGATATTGCTAATAGCGGTATGGAATTATACTTTAAAAAATGTATTGTTGCAGTGTTTTGCTAGTATGTAACATTAAAAAAGATTTATTTTCAGCTGATTGTATTGATTTCTTCATGATTTCTTTAGGAAAATTGCATCCTGTGTTTTAACTTTACTTAAAGCCATCAATGATGCGTTTCTAGAGATTAATAACTATATTATTACTCATAATAAGTATTTATAAGAGCACAACATGGCTATTAATAACAATATATTCAATTATTTGACAGAAATAAATCTGAATTACTAAAAAGTCATTGTAACTATAACATAATAACATTATAGCAATGCAGGTTGCATCTTTAAAAATACATTCATGGAACCATACGACTGACTAATTAATACTTATAAATCACTATATAATGGATTATGAACATGTGCGTTAAAAAAGAAAATGCATGACTTATAAGTAATTTTAAAAATAATGTAAATGTAACTATAACTGTTCTCATAATGCATTATAGGTCTTAATGAGTGTTTATAAATATGTTTATAAAATAGTAATACTTACTTATAAATAAGTATAAATGGTGCTATAATTCATTATAAGCATGGTCTTCATAGAAAGTGTTACCGAATTTTTTACCTGGAACTTTATTTAGACCCTGGTTCCTGCGGTCGAAACTCACCGAGTACCACCCCAAAGTCCCTAGTTCCTGCGGTGGAAACGTGGCTTAATAGAAGTGTTATTTCTCTCTCTGTCTCGTTTAACTATAAAATTATAAATCATAAAAAAGTATATTTGTACATTTATGGCATGTATGTGTTTCTGTATGGTTGTTTTCAGGTATTCTGTGACATGAAAACTAGAGGGGGAGGCTGGACTGTCTTTCAGCACCGTTATGATGGATCAGTAGATTTCAACCGTGGCTGGAATGATTACAAACTGGTAGGAACAACTTATCCAATGCCAATTAGAGCCTTTTCCACATTTGATCCCTTTAATTGTATAACTAGACTATAGCTTTAGGAGGAAATGTGGTTATCTTTCCACAGTTTGGCTTCAAATTCACTTTAAAGCACATTTCTCTGTCTCAGATTATTTATTTTAGTGCAGACAATGAATGAAGCAGGTCTTCATGCATCTAATATCTAAAAACAGATTAAAAAAAAAAAAAACCCTTCTGGTAAATTCCATAATATAAGTCATGTTCTGGATGGCACATATTGCCATGCTTTTATTCATATCTGACAAGGTGAACATTGTAAAGTACCTAGTTGCAGGAATTTGATTTTGTACCATCCTTAAAGATTGCTTAAAAATAATTTTTCTTGATTTTGTTTTAGACAATGAAGTATGATCACTCCTTTAATGAAGACATACAGTATAATTTAAATGTGAGCCTGTCTATCCCTTATTGAGATTTCTTGATATATGCAAACTTCTGCTACCATTAATCTGAGGCACCTAACATTTAAAACACATATTTAACCTGCACTGAAGAGAAAAGTCATATGTGGTATCTGATGTGTATAGCCATAGAATACTGATGCATTGCTGACCCTGCTGACCTTTCCTTGAGGAAGAGAACTCTGATTGGCCGTCTCTGAATTCCCATGTCTCCCTCTGTTGTTACACCTGCATTCCCTCCCTATCTGGGAGGATGAGTATATATTAATTCGGTCACAGGGTCATTTAAAGAAAAAAAAGAAAAGAAAGAAGAGACATTTTGAATTTGAATAGGACATCATTATTCACACTTTGTGTCCATCATTTAAAAAAAAGTTACAGAATGTAAAAAGAGTGCTTTTAGCTAAGACATTGTTAGGAATGCTTGCTTTAAAATCAGTGTCTACCTATGAACGTAATATCTCCCTGAAGAGCTACTGTTATTGAGTTTTAAATGCAAAAACAGTGGTAATTCATCTCACCTGGGCTACTTCAACAGATAAATTGCTATGGCTGCTCTGGGAGTGCTTTAGAACAGGGCAAGTTTTGTTTTCTCTTTTCCTTGTTTTCTAAGAAAAATGTTTTTACAAGTGAATGATAAATATTTGGCCCCAGATGGAGCGTGGGAGTCGGGAGCCCCTGTAGATTGTTGATAACGTGTGCATTGAAGCATTTGAATGCCCAACTGCACTACCACATCTCACAGTGATCAAAAGTGCCGTCTCATTTGCTGGTCCAAGCAGATGGAAATGCAACATTTTCATACGGTTACAGGAGGTTTTTTGAAATGTTTACTAGTATGTGACAAGGAACTGCAGGATTTTTTCTTCTGTCACGACAGCTTTGTTTCAAGGTGTTAAAGAATGTGACACGCACGTCTCCTGGAAATCCTGTAGAATTCAACCAATTAGATCTTCTATATCCAAAATTTGCATACTGTATCGTTGTCACATTTCACCTCTTAATGGCACCTCTTAAATACCTTCTGTTTATTCACTATGGTAAAATGAATTAATAATCAATGGATGAATATATCCACACAAATAAAATGATTGTCGATACTTTTGAAAATGTAAATAATTATATGTAATAATTATAAAATAATTATTTCTGACAGAATCATTCATAACCGCCTATTTTCCAGAAATAGTATTTAAAGATTAACTTTTTAATACAGAAATATTGGTAATTCGCACCTTGCATTATTAGTTTCCAGCCGCTAAAGTTCAAAACTATTTCACCACACCTGAAGCTCAAATAGAATGTGAAACTAACCGTTTTATAAAGTAGAGTGTATGTCAAGCAAATAAAGCAACGTTTTTTCTTTTCTTCTTATGTGACAGGGATTTGGAGATCTGTCAGGAGAACACTGGTTAGGAAATGATGCCATCCACCTGCTTACCACATCAAAAGACTACATTCTTCAGGTCCACCTCAAAGACGCAGAGGGACACCAGGCTTATTCTCAATATGACCATTTCCACATTGACGGAGAGGATAAGAAGTACAGGTACCAAAATGTTTCATGTTCTCTTGACTCTAGATGTTCATGAACTGTTGTGATGGGCGTCACTTTGTTTTCAAAAGTGGTGGGGAAAGTTTGGCGAGGGGGGTGGGGGTGCACAGTACAGGTTTGCAATGGAAAATGCTTAGTCTGGTGTAGCTAGTCCTTCAGACTGATGGCAGAAGGTCTGGACTACAAAGCAGATTTCATTTGCTAAGAACTGCCCAAGAGGATGTCTGAACGACATGTAAAGCAACCAACCACAGTTGGTCTTGTTCAGCATCATTTCATGTTTAGGGGCGTTAAAATGTAAAGTCGATGTCCCCACAATAACAGACCGGCCTGTAATTCATTCAGGAATGTCATGCAAGTTTACTGCAACAATGGCACGTACTTCACATACTTGAAAATCCAGCGTTTAGTTGATACTTATAAGCGCTCATTCTTGTCACAGTTGCAAACATGATGGCTTTCTTCTTCCATAAGGGGGTTTGACATCACGACGGCTTTGTTTACAGGCGTTAAAGAATACGACACACTTTTTCTGGAAATCCTGGAGAATTTAACCAGATCAGATGATGACTTCGAAACTCCCGAAGTATTTTGTGTGCCATATGCATCAGATGTTCAGCCAATGTGGTCGTGACGTCTGAGGGCTGAGACTAGAAAATGTGTAGCTTATGAATATTAATTAGGTTATGTGCAAATAATTTGTTTTTTATTTTACTTTTTTGATAAATAGTTTCAGTGATGTATTGATCTGGAGATCAGATCTGTAGTAGAGGATTTTCACATTTCCAAGTCAATACTGCAACGTCAACAATAACATGATGATTGAAAATGTTTAAAAAGTCCAGTTTCAATAGCACATTGAGCTGCTGTTTTTGACTTCTCATTACACAACGATTTAAGGGACTAATGGTTTTTTCCTAACCATTTCTGTTTATTTCTGATAAACTTGGGGTCAGATATGGTCAGATATGTTTGGTCTATTGGCAGTGTTTTTGCTTTAAGCACGAGGGGTTCCCTAATATAACCTTTTATTTGAATAAACCACAATTGCAGCTGTATATCAGTAGATGTTTATCAGCAGCAGGAACACATTTGGTTGCGTTTTGTTTTGTGATTTAACTGGAACGGATAACAAGCTGTAGAATAGTGAAAAGTGGCAGAGCTGTGTTCGGTAAAGAGCAACCCTGCCATCTCTTTCCTCAACTGCAACAATCACTCAACAAAACATAAAAAATGATGAATTCCAGCAGCAGACTCATTATAATACCCACTCACAAAATGAAAACTCCTGCTTAACATTTGAAGATGCTTCCTATTAACATCCTATTATATTTCCTATATACATCCCAGACGTGAGTGGGGGCGGGGGCAAAATCGGCTATGGCCAAAACATTGTGTCTCCACCGTAAATGATACCTTTGGAATTTGAAAAAACAAATTCAATGGCTGTTAAATGCTTGATTCTGATCGGCTGACGAACATTCTAAGGTGTGCTATTATTTTCCAGCAAACACAGCTAAAGTACTTCCAGGCAGGTCTTGACTACACTGAGGTTCCATATCACTTTGCCAAAGTATTTCAGGACCTTACAGCCTACAGCAGCAAAAGAACCAAAGCACCCAAGACAATGATCAAGCAAAAAGATATAACAAACAATATAGAAAAAAATATATAAAATATTTCCATGTTTTCATCACTAAATTACATTTCATTATCTATGGAAAGCATGCTCTCTTTCCCCTGCTCTCTCACCCATACAAATGCACACACATACAGTACAGACACACACACACACGCGGAAACATACACCAACAGAAAGTTGTTGTCAGCATTTTCCGTGACTTTATCAGTAAAATAGTTTCACAACTGAAAAGCTACATGACATTTCTCAGTAGTGAGGTAGTTACATCGCTGTTTTTGAAGCAGTTAAACTTACAGCTTCACTATTAGTAGAGAAGCTGCTGCCGTTAAGAGATAATTCAATTTTTTAATAATTCAATGGCCCGTTGTGAATTATTCCTTACTTATTGTGTGTCATTTAATTAGAATATGTTCAATATCTAATTGTCCAGAGTTATTTTAAACATTGTCATGTTGTGGTGTTCAGAATTAGTTTAAAGACTTGCATTTGCATTTAGATTTATGATGTGAATTAAATATTTAGCACATTTAAAACCCTTGATATATTTAATTTCTTTTTTCTTCTTTTTTTGGCTTGTCTTTGTCATTTTCTGAGATAAACACTTGTGTGATTATGTCACAATGATGAGCTACATTAAGGGTAAACTACCATTTCTCACAGCATCCCAATTGCTTCTTGTCTGGTCCAATCCCAGAAGCAAATCTGCCTACCAGAGAGAAACAGGGCAAACAATTTCAAGCAAGAGGCTTTGCCAGAAAACTGCCGAGTTAAACAAATCTCACACCTCTCTTAAGGGATGCAATTAAACATGCAGCATTGCTTGAGGGGATACTTATACAGTGAATGAACCAGAACCAGAAATATTACATTTAACTCAAAATAAATGATTTGGAATACTACTCTAGAATGGGTGAGTGTTGCAGCATTGGTATCAGATGGAAACGCCAATGTGTCTGTGTACGTGTAAACAGGTAGGGAAAATGCTGAACAAACGCTTGCCAAATCCCACCATGTTTGTTTTCTAGTTTACCTCATATGGTAAGTGTGCATTTTATTAGCATGCTGAGAATACTGGCATCGTCTCGAGGGTGTTGAGCCCGTTTGGGATTAACCAGCCAAGCAACCTATGGTGCAAGGATGTTTTCCTGCCAAAATCTCCTGCAGTCCCTAGCTGTGTGGTCCTCTCTCTGTGTAGTCCTTCTTGGTGAGACATCATCGACAATGGATTGTGGATAATGGAGGCTGAATATCTTTGGAATGCACATTAATGAGTCTTAGAGCCTTCTGAAATAAGAAAGAGAAAAAGATAAATCACTTAGAAATATCTTATACAGGCACACAGATGGTCCAATTACTTGGGTTAACAGTGGATGTAATGGATGTAGAAGCTTTCATCTGATTATGTAAAAAGAAAATAAAAAACAATGTACCTTAAAGTGATCCTTTATGTATAGTATTTAAGTTAATTTATCTAAAACAGGATATGTGTCTGAGATGATAAAGAAGGCTAATGTTGGAACTCAACATACAAGAAGTAGCAAACAAACAAACAAACAAACAAACAAACAAAAAAACACTTTCTTGACACACCTTTAGCCATAGACCACCATAGAGTTTTCTGATTGATAGGAATGTTTATATACCGTCTGTAAATTTTGATGTGCTTATATTATTATTCAGCATATGTATGGGGGTTTCAAATTTAGGGGGCCACGAGGATGTGCTATAGGGGGTTCGTGAAATATTTTGTGAAATAATAATAATAATAATTATTATTTAAAAAATTATAAAATGTGAATTTGAAACTGTTACAGTTTCATTTTACACTTGACACTTGTCAAAAAAAAAAAAATTCAAAATAAGATAGAAAAATACACTGTGTTAACTTAATTTTCTTTTTTCAGATAATAATATTTTACACAATATTTATATTTTCTACAGTATAAATATTTATACATATACATGAAAATAAACTACCATTCAAAAGTTTAGGGTCGGTAAGATTTTTAAAAATGTTTTTGAAAGAAGTCTGCTCATCAAGGCTCCTTTTATTTAATTAAAAATGCAGTAAAACAGTAATATTGTGAAAATATTATTACAATTTATAATCTATTTTAATATATTTTAAAATGTTATTTATTCATGTCATGGCAAAGCAGCCAGTCTTCAGTGTCACAAGGTCCTTCACACTGTAAAAAAAAAAAAAAAAAAAAAAAAAAGTTGAGTTATCACACTCAACTTAAGTTAACTCAACTAATTTGCTCCAATTAGTCTTAGAGTAGTAGCAGGTTGTCTTTTGAACTTAAAAATTCTTGTCAAGATAACTAAAAAAACAAGCTGAGCCAACTTGAAAAAGTTCTAACTTGCTGATTTGGTGCTCAAGAAAACCAGTACTGCTGAGGTTTATGGAAATCATGATACATTTTTTTTTTTTTTTTTTTTTTTCACAATTCTAAAACGTTCAAAAGAGCAGAATTTATTTGAAATAGAAGACTTTTATTACATTATATTTCTTTACTGTCACTTTTTGATCAATTTAATGCATCCTTGTTGAATAAAAGTATTAATTTCTTAAAAAAAAATCTTAAAAAAAAGAATCTAACTGACCACAAACTTTTGAATGGTACTGTATGTATATAGCTGCCTTTATATTGGGGTCCCTCACAAGAGGATCACTATATTTGGGGGTCTGTGGCATCAAAAAGGTTGAAAAATGCATTTGTGTATCTATCCATATGTTGAAATATTCACTATTTGTCTGTTTCTCTCCAGTCTCCATGCAAGGGGGTTCAGTGGTACAGCTGGACGCACCAGTAGTCTTACCCAATCAGGAACCCCGTTCAGCACTAAAGATCACGACAATGACCAGTGCAGCTGCAAGTGTGCTCAGATGGCCACTGGAGGTATCACAACTTGTCTACCATTAAATATTATTTTTAACTTTGTGTAATTATCTGATTGCATATAATGGGAAACAATTTTCCAACAACACCCAAGACAAGTACTACAATAATGTTACAGTATCAAGTATTTTCCTTGCAACTGAGGGGGTGTTTACACAACAAAATTTCAACTAAAAACAGAAAACTTTGTATGCGTTTTGGCCATTTATTTACACGACAGCGATGTTTTGGGGGCCTAAAAAAAAGCAAACTTTCGAAAACAGGTTTCAAAGTGCACATTTTTGAAAACAATACCATTATCGTCTCTGCGTAAACTACAAAAACACGAATTTGTGAAAACGGTGAAGTCATGCGTATTAGGTGTTCAGTCTAAAGGCGTGTAGTGTTTCTTTACAAAGTGACATCGCCAACTAATGATTGGCGATTTCAAAACACTGCTTCATGAAGCTTCAAAACCTTTATGAATCTTTTGTTTCGAATCATTGGTTCGGAGCGCGTGCCAAAGTCACGTGATTTTAGTAAACGAGGCTTCGTTACATCATAACTGTTTCGAAACGTTTCAAAATTTCAATGGTTCACCGCTGGGGGCGATCTCTGTGAATCCATGAATCATGCGAATTCACTGAGATCGCCCCCCAGCGGCAAATCATTGAACAAGAGTTTGTCTATTACCTGAATATTAAGTGTCTATTACCTGATCTCTGAAGAGTTTTATACATTTATAGACATTTTAATGAGGTATTTGTATAATAAAAAGGAATATTAGTAGTTAATAGTCTCTGTTTAGCTGACCCATCCATAGAATAAACAAAACAAGCCTTGAAAATTGATAAAAGAATGCATATTATACAGACACTTAATATTTAATGGTATTAGATGATTAGTTAATTGCATCTGATAGATTATACTTCCAATAAAACATTTGCAATGGGTTTGTAAAAGCTGTTTTTATGAGTGCTTGGCGTGAGTTTTTGTTGCATTTACACTGTTTTGACCAGCAGGCGTCACCAGCGTGTGGTGTTTCAAACGCTTCCAAACAGTGAATCATTTTGCGAAGCAATTGGTTCAATTGAATCGAAGCTTTGAAAAGCTTCGTTTCTCCCATCACTATCGCCAACTACTGGCCTGGCATGCATAATACAGCGTTTTTAGTCGTTTTCGTTGATCTGTGTGAACGAGGATCTTTTTGACAATGTTGAACGTTGACAACGTTGTTGACAACAATGTTTTTTTATTTACCTTTTTATTTTTTCCCCCTAATCGTCCACTATAGTCAGGCAAGTTTACTGTCAGGTTCAATACAGTTGGCAATGACTTGTCTTTTGACAACAACCTTTTTCCAAAGCCCACATTACACTGTGACAGCACTGAAATGCGGATTGTTGTGCTGAAGGTTGGGCTGATGTGATCAGGGACCTTGTTAAAAACAAACTTTAGACACTCTTTACTAAAGTTAAACAAAGTTGCTGGAACCAAGCTCCCTCCTTACCTCCAACAGGTGAAGGTAACATTCCAAAACATCCCTGCATCCATCCCTTGTGTGCTGATCAGAATAAACCAAAACCATGGAAGGTTTTGTAAAAATATTTCATCAAACATGAAGCGTATCTGCTATTTTATCTAAATGCCAAGTCGGAGTGATAATCTCTGACAGAGTCTAATTCACAAATTCTACATGCAGTGTTATTGTTAACTGAAACTAAAATGATTGAAAATCCTTTTAAAAGCTAAAATTTAATATTTTAATAATATAAATATTAGATGAAAACTTTTTTAGATGAAAAATCTTTTTTTAAGGAAAATTTTATTGATATGGCCTCTTTAATATTAATGAAGGAAAATTGAAATAGCTGAAATTGTTTGCTCTTTGTCACTCCAGGGTGGTGGTTTGAAGCTTGCGGGCCTTCCAATCTCAATGGGATATACTATTCTGGAAACTCCAATGTGATACGCTATAACAGTATAAAGTGGTACTACTGGAAAGGGCCGAGCTGGATGGCGACCATGACCACTATGATGATACGGCCTGTGGACTTCTAAAAGCAGGAAGGGATTGTCACAAATGGGTCATTTGACTTTACTGACAGCCAAATAATCCAAACAAGCTGGTGACATCAATGAAAATTATGGACAACTTGAGACTTGGACAGCTTGTGCCCATGTCATTGTAGCCATTCAATCTGTCTCCATTTTGTTTGTTTAGTCTGGCGAAACAGACACAAATTACACCATAAATGTTTTATCTGCCTGTATAGCAAAGCTCTTCCAATGTAAAATGCAATGAACTGGAATGGTTGATCAGTGTTCACATTTGTACTTGATATTTGGGCCTGATGTCTGTGTGGTAAAACCTAACCTATCCTCCTCCTCCCTTCAGTGCATCCTTGGATCTCCTGAGATTTCCTCTCCCATTCTAGTGCTAATAAAGGTTTAAGAGAGAATACCTCTATAAAGTGCTCAAGACACTGAAACAGGTGTATGTTTTATAAGTATAACTTTCATTATAAAATATATATTTGTAATAAAACATCAAATCAGACTTTCCTACAGAATTCTGTTGTGTGTATACAGTAGCCGTTCTGGGCTGTGTTTGTCAAAACCATTGTGAGCTAAGTTGATCATAGAGCATTGGTGCCAATGGTTCTACAAACTGCTTAAGATTACGATGCTTTTGAGAAATCGATCTACTTCAGTATCAGATTGACTGATTCAAACCGGCAAGTCATATTTTCAAACTCTTCATTAAAAGAACCGGCTCATTCATTTGGGGATCATATGCTGCATACGAAATTGAATACTTCCCTACTTCCCTAGTTCGCGAAAAACAGTACGCCAAAATAGTATGTCCGAATACATGGTATTCGAAAAACAGTAGGTAAAAAGTCTCCAGATAACCTACTACTTCCGCCGAGATTCTGAAATGTGCATTCGATGGACACTTTACTATCCCGTGAGGCCACAGGATGGATTTCTGAATGGCAGTAAAGCGACACAACCGACGCTGGTAGGTCATGTGACAGTAACAACATGGCGGATGCAGTACATCCAAATTTCATTCATAGTATCCATATTCATACCATATAGAGCATACTTTTTAACGGTTATAAAAAAATTCGAATTCAAATGTAGTACCTACTGTATTCTCCTGATGCAGGGATAAAATTTTTTATTTAGCAAAAAAGAACCTGCTCATAAGAATTATTCGTTCATGAATCATTACACTGGTTGCGGTGCATGTACAGCAAAATCAACTCAGAGTACATATGGTCCCTCTCTATATGGTGTTAAAGTAACACTGAAGCAGAGTTAAAGTTTATGAGGTAATTAAGTGATTAATTAAGTGATGATTGAGCATTAGTGATGAACACCTGCTGTTAACAAGCAGAATCACTGAAGAGAAACACAAGAACTACAACTGACTTCCAGCCACAGCCTAAGATGAACTCAACTGAAGACAAAAGACATTAAATCTCTCAAGATCTGATTAAACAACTCCACAAACAGCATATTATCTCATTAACTTTAACTCTGCTTCAGTGTTATTTTAACTCTATGTAGAGAGGGACCATATGTTCTCTGAGCAGAGTTGATTTAACTATTTAACTGATTTTGCTGTGTGTTTTGGATTCGTTGAAAGAAATGGTTCAGAAAAGTAATTTGCTCGGGAATCAAATTTTTCAATATGGTTTTTGATTCACAAACAGGAGCTAGTTCATAAGTCATTCGTTCGGAATTACAAAGTTTTTGATTCACTAAAAGAACCGGGTCATACAAGTCATTCATTCGGGAATTAAATTACACTGATCACATTGTATGCTTTTGTTTAACTAACAAGAACTAGTTTATAAGATTCATTCATTCGGGAATCAGATAAGTTGTGATGTGTGTTTTTGGTTTACCTAAAAAAACTGGTTCATAAGAGTCAATTGTTCGGGAATCTCACTACACTGGTCGCACAGAATGTTCTTAATTCACTAAAAAGAATCGGCTTAGACAATTCATATGTTCGTGAGGATGCGCTTTATGATTTTCACATGCACCCCGCAACAACAACTCAATGAATAGAAAGATTATTTAACACTACGTATCCTTTTTATTACATTCAAAACCAGAAAACAGACTGCTTGGTAACTCACATTTTACAACTCAGGTATAATATGTTTTATTTTTGCTATGGCGCTGAATATTCAGCAGCGGGGAGAGCAGCTCTGCTGGAAAGCGGTGCAGGAAACACAGCATCAAATCCACTATGAGGTAAATAACATGTTGTTTATGCTTGCACTCTGCCATTTTCATAATTGCAAAAGCAGCAGGTTTGGTTTAAAGCTGACGTGGAAGACTGACCATCCATGCAGCGTGTTAAGAGTCTATATTAGCCCTGCTTCTATGCCAATCGCTTGATGAATCATTCAATAAAGGCCTTTCCTGCTGTTACTATAAAACACTTCTCAGAGGCTAGCTCTCTTGGCCTGCTGACCTGTGTTCACACTCAGCACTTAGCCATGCTACTACTGTCATGATTTAATGCTCTGGTCTACAACCCCATTCATCCGTGGCCAGTGAGTGAGGATACCTGCCGTACTCTTCCATATGAGATTCTGCATTGATTTGCTAGCCATTTGCCAGAAATATACTGCAAGGCGTGTGTAGATGAAGACATTCCCCATGCGCCATAACAACTAGCACAACTTTATCATGGGTCCAGCAGCATCTGTGATAGATTACTGCTGGTGAGATGAGGGTTAAGCTTGGAGGGGTTCCATCATATTTGTGTTTAAGGAGAGATCTAGACAGCTGGCTCCTCCCATTTTATGAACCTCGGCTCAGAGAGTGTATTATTTGTTGACGCCATCATAGTACTGACTTGGTTCAGTGTGCAAATGAGATGCCCTACACTGACAGGAGGTTCTGCACCAGTAGAGCTTTTGAGCACCTTCAAGAATTTATCATCTCCTTGAGCAAGAGAACGGAAAAGAAAGAAAGCTCAGTAGGGAGGGTGTGCATAGTTTCCACACATAAATCTCTGTCCGGCCTCAGTTCCACATGGCGGACCGGATGTGAAGACAGGTGAAGTCAGGGACGGACCATAATGAATCCAGGGGACGGTTTGATCCTGATGGCTCAGCAGAGCGGATGAGACCGTTTTTCTCTCATTTTGTTTGTTTACATGTAGCATGTTTGTTCTCACTCTAATCATGTTGCAGACGAAATGTTCCTTGTTGCCAGCAGGGGGCACTTGAGACACAGCAACTGCACATCATGTTTCTAGAACCAAATAGAAGCTGCGCATTTGGATTACAGAACTGATAGGGAGTTTGTCTTCGCTCAGCTCCCCCTTTTCTCTCTTTTTATGCTGTTTTTGTTGCGACTTCTTATGCATTTTAGTCATAACTATTGCAAGGCGACTCTTTTATGCCGTTGTCTCAAACAGATGGCAGAATGAAGGACTGGGGAAAAAGGGCGATTGATGAGGGAATCGTGTGAAACTTGCTCATAAGGCATCTCAAATCCGTTAATACTATGTGCACTAACAAGTAGAAGTCAAAAAGGCTGGAAGACCATCAGAATGGGCTCGTTAATGTCTCTGAAACACAGAGAACATGTTGTTGCAAACCCAGTCATCTGTCAGCATCGGCTGGGTAATGATCTAACCTATTAGCACTTCAAAGTCTAGGGTCTTTCCTTTCCTTTCCTTTCCTGTGTCGGGGGTGTGTTATGCTGCATATGAAAAAAGAAGAATATATTGTATTTATTTATTTCAGTAGTTTTTCATCCAGATTCTAATTTGTTGAGCTATTCAGAACACATAATGAACTGAATGTTATGTTTTGGTAAATCTTCCACTCCATTTGTTCATCCTTGATTTAATTTCATTTTACTTGAGCTTATTATTTCTAACAGCACATTTACATATAAAAGAGTACCGACTCAGGCATATGCACGCTGCAGTTGTCATTCCAAAAGGAGGGGTCTTTCTCAAGAGGATGCAAGCAGAGCAATAATGCCTTCACCTAGTTTTCGAATTGCAAGGAGGGCTAGAGGGGGCTGAGATCAGCTTGTGAGGGGCTCCTCACCTGTTTGAAGTGTCATTTCGGAAAGGAAACCAACAATATAATTCACAGTATTCATATAGTGCATTCTGCCATATAGACAAAATCATTTAGTGATGCATGCAAAATCGCAATCTAAACATTTTAGTCCACAGCAGACATCATTAGGGATCTGTTCACAGATAAAATACAGTGAATTACATTACTGTTCAATAGCTTGGGGTTAATAGTCATAATATGAAGTTTCTTCTGCTCACCAAGGCTGCATTTATTTGATGAAAAATACAGTAAAATAGTAATATTGTGAAATATTGTTAAAATAAATGTTTTCTATTTTAAAATGTCATTTATTCCTGTGATGGCAAAGCTGACATTTCAGCATCTGTTATGTCACATGATCCTTCAGAAATCATAATATTCTAAAAATTTCTTATTATTATCAGTGTTAAAAAACAGTTTGCTGCGTAATATATTTGTGGAAACTGTGATAAATTGTTTTTCAGGATTCTTTGAAAAATATTCATATTTAACAAGTTATAAAGTGCGCAGCGCAGATGCATCTCAAACAAGTCTATTTAGATTTCCTTTGTCTTCATCAAATGCTCTCTTAAAGTTAATCTAAACACTAATCTTACTACAAATCTTTGGTAAAAATCTGAATAAATATCCATTTTTCAATTACATTATAATGTTGTTGTCACACTCAGTTTTGATTACTCTTATGTTTTCATGGACATTCAGCCTCGTTTTCATTCAGCACATGTGTTCTTTGTTTGATTTTCCTGCCACTCATCAGTAACCATGGAAACTAATCATGATCACAGCTGCTCATCATTCAGTTCATCACCACCATGTATATAGTTCCTCCCTGTTCACTCTTTGCGTTTGCTGCACACTGTTATGCCTGTCTACCCTTTTGTTTAAATAAACTGTCTTCAGCCTATCTTCTTCGGCTTGTGACAGTTGTGATGCCTAAATTCACTTGTGACGTTGATTTTTAGTGTTTTATTTTTAATTAATTTTGACAAAATAGTGTCGAATTTTAATATTCAACATTTATCGGTTATCTGTCATAACAGTCACGGTGTGGTCAGGCAAAACGAGAAGAAAGATCTAATTGCAGCACTTTTACTAAACAAAAATCTCAGAAGACAAAGAACTGAACAAACTGAGGGCTATAAATACACAGAGGCAAATGAGGGAACTAAATGAACAACAGGTGAACTTAATTAGTGATTAACTGGCACACAAGAGGAAACTAGGTCAACTTACAATGACAAGGAACACAGGCAAACAGAAACAGGGAAAACAGAACCAAAACACGATGAAACTAAACTAAACAGAACAGAACATATATATTACAATAACATGCAAATAATTATTGGCTTATCAGTATCGTCCAGAATTTTCATAGTGTATTGCTCCATTTCAAAAATGATTTTGTGACATTTACTTTATTTTAACTGAAAAACAAACTGCAAAATAAAGTCTGCTGCAAACAATACATGCTTATTACCCTAGCAATAGAACATATACTATAAATGATAAAACTGACATTACTGTAAAAAAGCTACCTTTTTTATTTTTAATAATCTACTTTCTTTAAGCTTTAGTATAATTAGAACACTGTCTCCAGCTGAACGCTGACAGCTGAGGTGTTCCTTCTTTCACCTCAAAGAAAACTTAAGGAAAAGCATAAAAAATCATGACAGAATCTATTAAAGCGAGGCACAGTCTTGACCCAGGGCACAAAATAAATATTTGATTCAGCTGGAAAATGCAGGCCATAAGTTAATAGCTTTAATTATTTATTAAGCTCTTTTTTAAACTCCCCTCTTCCAATAGCATATGTATTAGGAGCAAACATGAAGAGCAAATAAAATTGTTGGTATGACCCCTGGCTACTTGTTGACTGGCTCCCTCCTGTGTGTGAGGATGAGGCAGGAAGAGAGAGAGAAACAGACACAGGGACGCAGGGGAAACTGTGTTATGAAAAAAAAAGTTATTTTTCTTCTGTCGTGCTTGGTTGTCTCCATTGCAGTGTGCTGAGACACGAGAAAAGGAATGGAAAAAAGTAGCTCTGTCGATTGAATGGGTACATAGAGCCTTGGGCTTGTCAACTTCAAATTCACTACACCACCAACCGTCAATCAAAATGTCAGGAAAAAGGGAACATTGCAGTTAGATTCAAGTTTTAGTTGAAAAATAAGACACTTTGCAAGTAGCATAGTAGAGCGATGGGAATATAAGGACCACATTAATTGAAATGCACAGTACAGTAAGTCCCACAGCAGATGTTTTGCTCACAATGCTTCACATCATGCTGCCATTTATGATTTCAATGCAGTAGAAATGCATTTTAATAACCTTTATTTCTTTAAGCACTGCAAATAGCCCCGTTTGTGTCGGCTCTCCACATGACTCACATCATGAATTCATCCAGAAGGCTCAATTAGAGCTAATTGCTGCTTTGACATTTATAAGTTTTAATTTCCCAATGCATTCCAGGAGGGGAAAGTTGGACATCTACAAAATAAGAGAATTTCTTGTTTCAGATGATGATGAGATGATGCTCTCTAGTTAAAGCATCAACAACACACTTAAACACACGATGGAATTAAACAAGTTCAAAATAGTCGGATGCATACATATGCAATGCCGAAAACTTCAGAAAACTGCTCAATTCTGGAAACTGCTCTGATTCAGAAGTCTATTCCTCAGCCGACCCACCGCAGCTTGTTGCTAGAAATAGAAGTGGCGGTGGGAAACCAGCTCACGAATTTGAAATTTCTTGTTTGACAGATCTTTCTGCACTACCTACATTTTTGTTAGGTTTCACTGCGCCATTGTTCCTATTAATGAGAATATTTTATTTTAAGCAGAGAAAACATTAGACAAACTTTAAGAGAAGAGCACATAAGGAGTTACATTTTCAGAGGGCCAAGAAGAATACAGCCTTTCACATTTTATTTTTTGACTCTTTTATATTTTAATATATTTTAAAATGCAATCTGTGATCATGCCAAGCCGATTTCTTTTAGCAGCCATTAGTATTCAGTGTCCTACAATCCTTCAGAAATCATTAAGTTAAAAAGAAAAAAACAGTGTAAAAAAAAAACTTTAACTTTTGATTAATTGAATGCATCTTTGCTGAGTAAAACTATTAATTAATAATAAAAAAATCTTACTGACCCAAACTTTTGAACAGTAGTGTAAATAAGTAAAAAAAAAAAAAAGTACAAATAAAATAAAATAAAATAATCCTCTTTTCATAAAGTAAAAAGTAGTCATTCTATGTTAAACCTTGACCTTGGGGAACAGAATACTGCATTACAACACTGCAACAATACAACATTGATGTAACTAAATTGCAAATATAATAAAGTGTGTAGTAGCCTATATAATATTGACGGCTAGTGGTTGAAATGGGTACTGCAGTCCAATTTCAAAATATTGGAAAGGGTTGTTTCTTTCGCCCCCTCCTCCTCAGACTCGACGGCGATGTGGGTTGCCAAATTGATGACACGCAACAGAAACGAGCACAATTGACAATGGAAGGCGTTTTATTTATCAGCGTTTTAATATGACTCTGGACATAGAGCTTTCTATATGGATGCTGAGGCTTTTTAGTATAGATATGTATACTATATCTATGCTTTTTAGGCTGGGTAGAATCTGCAAGGTCTGTCCTAGTTTGTTTGCTGGCTTCCATGGCTACAATACGCTGTGTTTTCTGCCAACTGCCAACCCGGGGTGTCGAAATTCTGTTGGGTAAATTGGCAGCAGGCAGAATCACATAAGGAGGCTGCGTCCAGTGTTGCCAAGTCCGTGGTTTTCCTACTTTAAGACTGTTGCCGCGGGTTGTTTTTCATGTCCGCGGGATGAAGCGATCCCAAATAACATGATATTTAGCCCCTGGAATGCGAATTTTACCAGGGGAACCTCGCCAAAAACGCGGATTTTACCCTCCGGAACGCAATTTTTACTGGGAAACCCCCCTGAAATGCGAGTGGGCTAGTTTTGAGTATAGCAATTGGGCGGGTTTTGTTATGAAAACCTGGCAACCCTGACTGCGTTCTCCGGAGGACGCATTTAAAGCTGTATACGTCATCGAGGTAGTCTCATTTAAGAAAAGTAACCATGAGATTGAAAAGTAAGGAAGAAATTACAGTATTTTACATATCACAAGGAATAACAGTCAACTTTATTACAATTAGACATTCTTGATGACGTATGCAGACTTGAAATGCGACCTCTGGAGGACGCAGCCTCCGAAATGAGACGCAGCTACAGGCTGGATCTGAAAACATCCAGAGGTCGCATACCAAGGTAGGAAGGCATCAAGGCTTCCTGTCTTCTGAGTTACCTCTGACTGATCGATTTTTGAAGGCAGCATAGATGTATCCTTTGCTGCCTTTGATATCCCACAATCCATTCCATTTGGCTAGAAAAAGAAAGATGGTGTCTGAAAGTGTCGGTTGCTGGTCAGTTTGTGTTTAAATGTACGTTTTTGACCAAGGTTTTCTACTTCTGATGACATTTCTACTGAGAAATTACTACTGTAGTAATTAAATATTTAGTTCTCAACAACGCTCGCTCTATTTTGCTGTAGATCATTACACTGTTACACTGCCTCACAAGTCTGTCCGAAATCATTTCCGTGAGGTAACTTTGTGTGTAAACGCTGCCGAGTCATTGCCTATAAGGGCTCATTGAAACAGAACAAGTTTTTGCTTTGAAAAACGTGAGACGCAAGCCGTGAAATGGGGAAAAACGTGTTTTTAAAAAGTTGAACTGATTTTAACTTAAGCGCTACGTTTTTAGAACGCTGTGTCATGCGCGAGACTCTACAAAAGACGCAAGCGTAACAGTCATACACGTCAGTGTAGCGCTTGTTTACATAGAAAAACAATGGAAAAGAAGCCCATTGGAATGGAAATACATGTTCTGTGCAGCGAGGCAAGTCGGATGCAGCCATAGACCAAAACAAAAACAGACATTCCGACACTGAACGCACATTTCAAAGCAGAATAACTGGCTGTTGCATTGTTTTTCAGAGAAACAAGTAGGCCTATGTAAACTTAGCATGTTTCCTAAATCTCTGCAAACATATTATGGTGTTTTTGTGCTTTAGTACCATCAAAAAGCACCGAGCACCATTAAGCATGTTGTTTAAAGCCTGGAAAATAAGTTTACCTTACCTTTCTTTAGCATTGAAGAAATATACTTGCTTCACTTCTGCACGGATGCCATCTGATGCGTCCATTACTGTCACAACAGTACAGAGGGGCTGGGCCATGGCCAATGATTAGCAGAGAGCTCACGCTGCGCTAACATGCACAGTTGCCTTAGACCGGAGAGAGGTAATGAGGTTTGGCTACACCGGCCATGTTGTCCATCATTACTCATCATTACAGAGAACATCCTATATTTAGAGACACATGGACTGTCATTAACCAGAGGCATGTGAGGATGAACTTGTTTGTGTATAATGAATAAACGCATTTATTTATGCATTTATGAACTGTACTTTTAACGTCAAGGTTTGGTCAAGGTCTCCTTGTTTGTGCGGAGAGTAAAGTGGCTCTTCGGGAGGGCTGTTGAAGGGTCAGTGGAAGAGAAGGTGAGTTTTAAGCGACACCTCTCTGACTCTTAATGTGGATGGAGGTCACTGCTAGGAGACAGCCCACGGCTGTGAAAGCTGAGCCGAAGATGAACTCGAGCAAGCAGGTTGATGTTTTATTCAAACACCTTCAGGCCTGACATTTAAAAAAACTGGGCAGATATCAGACGTGCAGACGCATCGATGCAGTGATAGACTATGATACGTCCACTGGACACCGCTGTCTCTCCTTTGCCCCCCTTGTGGTTCTCTCACGCCGCTGCATGTGTTTCCTGACTGATGCAACCCTTCGGGGCTCAAGCGGTGATTTTTCAATGACCTTGGGTGTTTAATGAGGAGAAATGGTGGGAGAGATATCATTCTATCTCAGGCCTGCACTCGAAAAGTTTTGCTGTGGCCTTTTAAAATGCTCTTAAATGGACCGAAACGGATGTACTCAAACACAAAAGGCGCATTGTCCTCAGGGTTACATGCTGTTCTGCTCTATTGACCTTTGTATAACATCAGTACTTGTGCTTGCACACTGTAAAAAATTATTGTAGTAGATCTAAAGCAGGGGTGCCCAGTCCTGTTCCTGGAGATCTACCTACCTGCAGAGTTCAGTTTCAACCCTGTCTCAAGTGTTCCTTAACAAAGCCACTTGAAGGCAAGCCTGCAACCTTAGCCGAAAAAAGTGCAACGCCTGCTAAATCTGCGGTATGCAGAGAAGACAAGAGGCCGTTTTTTTTAAATGGATGTCAATAGAGGAAAGGCTTTACTACACTGAATAAACTGCCTTTGTGAGGAAATAGTAGCTTATCATTTAATGAATCGACAGCCCATCGGCTAATCTTCAACGTGTTTGCTCTAGAACATTTGTTTTGGATTTATCTATTTTTAGAGTTTACACCAAAAAAATAAATAAAAATAAAATAAAAAAATGCTGCTTTATAATAGAAGTCACTACAGGTATGATTCAGTTTACAGCACTTCTCCTTTATTTCTATGGTATCTGCAAACTGTCACACAACTCTGAATGAAATTCAGTGACGTCAAGGCTGTAATGTGATTGGTTATGAAGGCGGAAATATATATATAATTTCCGGTAAAGTTCTGGCAACCACAGCTGTATTTCATTACCATAAATTTCACTGAGTTTTTTTTTTTTTTTTTTTTACAGTGCAGTTATTGCCGCCACAGAAGGTAAAAAAATTGTAGAGACAAATACAGGTTATATACGACCGTTACATGTGTAGATTTTCTTATTCAGGCAATGTCCCATACGCTCACCAAATAAATTTTATATCAGCTCCATCAGGACCAATTCCCATCAAGTGCTCTTCTCCTGACACCGCTTAGCCTCAAGCTTGTGAGTCTCAGGCTCGTTTCACCTGTTTACCAGATGACTCAGGACAAGAACATGCCAGCTTTGCTGTTTTATTCATGTTTTGTTGCTTTGGATTTACCACAGAATGAACAGAATGCCGCTTACGTTTGCCTGCCAAACACTTGCAATAGTTTTGTAGGTTACACTTTATTTCAATAGCTCAGTTTAGACATTCTACTATCTAAGTAACTTTGCAACTACATGTCAACTAACTCTCAGAGTATTAGTAGACTGTTAGGTTAGGGTTAGTAGAATAAGTTGACATGTACTTGCATAGTTCTTCTGTTGGGGGAGAATCAAAATAAAGTGTTAGCAGATGTTAGAGATGCATAATTCTGGATAAACTGAGAATCATGATTTATTTCATCATGATTCTCCCATGATTCTGAATAGACAACTAAACAAAACAACATGTAATTTACTAGAAGTTCTGACAAAATGTTAATTGCTGCAGTCTGTTAAAAAAATAATTTGAATTAAAGGTGCAGTAGATCTAGGAAATGCTAACGTTAGCCTGCTAGCATTGAAAGCATACAATCCCACCCTCCCTGCAAATCGCCGTCCAAAGCCACGCCTCCTCCAGAACACATGAAGGCACACACACACATCTGCTCTCGGCAAAGCATCACAAGAGACGAAGTTAAACTACCTCATGTCTCAAAGCACATAACATTACAATAATAATGAATGTATACAACTTAGAGAGCTTGTACCTGACTGCTGCAGATTCATTTCGGTGTTGATACTGTTGACATGGAAACGCATAAATCCGAGTCTGAGGACGTGAACAGCTCCGGGTAGAACGTCACAGGTTGCCATCTCGCAGCATAAGCTCATTGTATTGATTTGATAGGAATTGTAAAAGGTGGCTGCTGTTTGTTTGCGGTGCTCCATGACTGAGGTCTGTCTGTAATCTGTATAAGCTGCATAGCATGAAATGCACTGATGAGGTATGCAAACAGGGTGCGTGAGGGTGTGTAAAAACATACGCTGACAGGCAGGTAGGACATTGTATTATTTCATTCGGACCAAATATAATAATTAGATGAACATTTTGGTCCTACGCCTTTCGCAGATGATATATATATATATTTATAAAAACAAATTTAGACCGTTTAACATAGTGATTACTATCAGGAAACAAGGAGACTTTCAACCAGTATAACAAAAAATGTTTCTGTAGAGAATCACCTATTGCACCTTTAATTATTTTTTAAAAATCAGTTTTAATGGATGATTCAATGACTCATTCATAAATACGTTTCATTACTGGATGGATTTAAACGAATCGAAATGACAAATACACTTTTAAGTCACTTGTCGCCACCTACTGGTGTAACAATATAAGTCTTTATTTGAAGTGTCAACTTACTTTCAAAAGTTGATTTACTATATTTTGATCGCTACCGGGTACATCAGTGTTTATATCTGAACTGACTTTTAATCCAGTACTTCTGTGATGATTTGAATTATTGTAACACAGAAATAATGATACTGTATGGTTGAAAAGACTGTTTGGAAAGCCGTTTCATAATTATAACCTATATGACAACTGCTCTCTATGAGTCAGCGGCAGCTCACACATTGATGTTACACTGTGATCGTACTTGTCAAAGGTTTAATAGACAGCCGAATCATTGTCATAGCCATAAGATCGTGTGGGTGTTTGAATCACGATCGCGATCTTTTAACAATTAATCGTGCAGATATTAAGCAGTCAGTCTACTAATGCTCAAATGACTGTAGTTGTAGCTGTAGTACTTTTTGCTAGTCAGTATAATGTCTAAAGTGGACTATCAAAATAAACTGTTACCTTTTTGTAGAACATGGCATTGAACATATTTTTGGTGCATTCTTGTTGATGCTTTCAGTGTGTGGGGTTTTGAGTGCTTTAAAAGAGTGGATCATTTTGTGAAGCACTTGGTTCAATTGATTTAAAGTTTTGAAAAGCCTCCATTCTCCCATCACTATAACCACCATAGTTACTGAAGCAGACATGCTTCTCACACAATAATCACATTAATTGTCGCTATCAGTTTTCAATAACATATTCTTAAACTTTTACATTAGTTTCCCCCAAATCATGAATATTTGGTTACATCCTTGAGTAGAATTCTGGAAAAATCCCTCCTTTTCATCTCAATCTCTATTGAATGCTTGCAAGTGCATCTGAAATTGCAGAAATGAGCCTCACGCACGAGTTCTCATGGCATATTTGATGGCTGGAAGAAATTAATTCAGGCCAATTGATTTTTTTCCCCTTCTGATGACATTTTCTGCTCCCTTGATACACACTGCAGCTCATTGCCGCAACTGTTCCTCAGCCACTTTGTGCTCCTGTGCTGCACTTGACCCTCCAATATATCCTTTCTCAATTCATCCCAATCCTTCAAGTGGAACAAGCACAGTGAGAGGAGAAGGTGTTGATAAACCTGGCAAAAACACCATTACCTCTCTGAGTCAGCTTCTTAGAGTGACCTGGAAATGTGAGGAAGCGTGAGGTTCAAAGGGTCCAATTACTGAACTGGTGAAAGAACACAGATGCATTTTAACTTTGTGTGCTGTTGCACTCATTTTGATTTTGAATGCCTGAATAAAAAACCTCATCGCCCATTAAATTTGCCCTCTCGACAGGGACTTTGTCAAGAACCAAAGTGTGAGATTTTATTTTATTTTAAACCTCTTTTATGGTTACTTCCTTTGCAGAGTGCTCTATTTCCCACAGATGCATCTGAGCTCATTTGCAAGTCATGCTGAATTTTGGTATTCCTCTCCAAAGCACTGGTCTTCTCATAAGCGGCAAATCCCAGAGCGTAATTTTATCTGTTATTTCAAGCTTTATATGGCTTTTTCAAATCAACAGTCCACAGAAGAATAATTTCCTAACTCTGAACTTGTACCATTTATCTAAAACCAGCAGAGCCTGTTTAACATATATTGTTTGTAATACAGCAACTAACACAAGGACCAATTCTTCTTCATAAAAATGTTTTATTTAAAGATTGCGGAACATGATGAAGAATGTGTTTGTGTTACAACAGCTATAAATGGGACATTTTTCACAAGGGCTTGAAAAAAAGTGATTCTTTTCTGTCATGTGAAACTCCAGAATTCCTGAGCAGATGGTCGGGAGAAGTACATTTTGGCAGGCGATATGATACATTACGAACAACTTATTTTTGTAAAAGGAAGCCAGAAACATTCCACTCGGCCAATCAGGTTGTAATTGATGACCCAGCTTAATAGAGTGTGTTTATAATAAGTACGATAAATCATTGAGTAAAAAGCCTAAGTAGACAGTTATAATAATGATATTATTAAAACTTAGATAACTATTGTTAAAAACAAAGTAATTCAGTAAGCATTTAGTATATTTAACTGTGTAGCCATGGTATCATGAATCTTTTTTATTATCTTATCTAATGAGACTATTATAATTTTTCTTTTTATATGTTATATATTTTTATTTGATACAGTGTTTTATATTGTATATATTTCTAGTATTTATTTAATATTGTTTAATATAAAAAATATTATTATTTTTTTTATAAATATATTTCATTTTATTTTTAATGGAGTTCTTAATCCAAACTATTATATTGGTAGAGTACTAATATATAAACTGCTACTTACACTACCATTCAAAAGTTTGGGGTCGCAATATTTCAGCAATATTGCTGTTTTTACTGTATTTTTGATCATATAAATGCAGGCTTGGTAAGCATTAAAAAAACTTTCCAAAAAAATTCTTATCGACCCTAAACTTTTGAATGCTAGTGTACCTCACTCTTGCGGAAGTTTATACGGGATCCAGTGAGTTTAAACTGAGATTTAACCCCGGATAAAATATGTGCAGTATATATAAATGTTTCATTGACAAATAAGGTTTTTAAAAGTGTAAAAAAACCTAATGGAGATATAATTATTTTTGAAGTTTTATTAAGTGTTAACAATGAGATTATGTGGATTTTATAATCAATTAACACTGCTTTTGACATTTTTTACAAGATGGTCAAAATTTGTCACCAAAAAAGTCATTCGGTTTAACCAAAATTTTGGTTTTACCGAATGACTCTTTTGGTTATACCGAATGACAATCTAACAGTCTAACAGTCTGATATCTAGCTAGCTAGCTAGTTAGATTGCTAGCTAGATAGCAAAAGAATAAACAAACATTTTATATTTAGTACAAGTTTTTAAAATATTACAACAGTTCTCATGTTTTATAGCGGTTGTACCGAATGACCTGATGTTTCGGGACATGCGTATGAGCAAGTAAAAACATGAATTTTTCAAATAGGTCTTCCTCTGAGTCCGCACTTTTGTGACGTAATGCCGCTTTGACTGCCGGGTAAAGTCCTCTGCGTAGCCTGCAAACTTGCGGACTCAGCAGAAGTGTGCATCGAGGGCGCAAAGTGAGCACCCTTCTGAAACCTAAAATGAAGAATGGGACACCCTACGGTCTCGGACATGCGCACGTGGCAGCCATTGTAAGTCCACAAGACCGAAAATGCATAGAAGTGTGCCATTCGGGATTCAGCCTTTGTTACTTTGCTTCACGTCCATGTGGTCCTTTGCAGGTGTCTGAATGATGTCACATCCTGTCACATGATATTGACCGTATGACTTGATCCGAAATGGTCCCTTTATATTGGTTATTCCGAATGACATCAATGAAATTTATTTTTCCGGACATTCTTTCTGATAACAAAGCTACGACTTCTACACATAATTCTAATACCATTTTGCACTATGTTGATATATGATTTTATAAAATCATGCCAGAATAAAAAATATATACATTACATTTTAAGATATTTTAATCACAAATGAAATGGTTGTATTGGCCTTTGGATGGTTAAACCGAATGACCTTTTGACACTTCCAAATCTATAAAATACCTTTATATGCAGCAAAATATAATTAAAACCTTTTGGATTGAATAAAAGAGATCTAGTTGTACTACTTTACATACTCTGGATGTCATATCTTTGTTTTTTATTATTATAAAGGCCTTTGGGCCAAAAAATGACTCGTCACGTCATTGACCCAAATACAGATAAATATGCTCAGTAATGAGTCAGATGGAAAAGTACAAGCAGATAAGATTTCATAATGGAAATCCATTAAGTATTTCAGCCTTAGCTGTCATCTTGCTAAGACTTTGCTGTCATGTCAGTTCTTGAATCAAGGGCCAGATGCCATGATGTCCTCCACATGACTGCCTCTCTCTTCGTGTTGGAAGGGCAAAAGTGTGTGTGTTTAAAGGCCTCTGGCATGCATCACCTGCTCCGAGAGTCCAAAGCTTCCAAGAGAGACTGAGAAACAAGAGGAAGATGATGAAGAAGGGTAGAACCAAATGAAACAGAATTAGTGTTTATATAGCAGGTGGGCGGCACATCTGTTCTGCAGGGTCCTTTAGCAACGCTTAGGGTCTCTCATGGGCTTAGAGGACTTCAGGATGAAAGAAGAGGAAAAACTTAGCCACGGTCAGACGAGTCTTAACTCCGGAGCTCAACTTTGACGAGGCAAATGAGAAGAACTGTATTTGACCCTGGCTAATTTTAGGTGAGGAGTAGCTTGATAAAATATGCCTATGAGCATTTTTTAATTTGCACTAGCATACAGCAGCTGTGCAGAGAGAGGGAGTAAATGACACTCCTCTAGAATCCACTGAGCCATTTCAAATTTGCAAAACTTCTCATTCAAGACTCCCAAAATAAATGAACCTTATGAGTGTGTTCCTCAGTGCATGATATTCAAAGTTCATTAGTGAGTTTACAGCAAAGTTACACTTTTTATTGCTGTGCAATAGTGTCTATTGTCAATGTTATAGACAATTTATTTATTTATTTTAAATTTCAGTTTCATTTTAATTTTAGTTCATTTCTTAGTCATTTTGGTGTGTTTTTTTTGTCATTTTCATTGTTATTTTTTATATTATTGAGATTATTTTTTATTTTATTTATTTCTAGGTTAGTATTTTTAGTGCTTCAGTTAGTTGCCATGGTCATTTCTAATCTTCATTTAGTTTAGAGTGATAGTTCACCCCAAAATTAAAATTGTGTCATCATTTACTCACTCTCATGTCATTCCAAACCTGTATGACTTTCTTTCTTTTGTGGACCACAAAAGAAGATATTTTCAGAATGTCTCATTGTTTTTTGTCCACATAATATAGAAGTCAGTTGTAACCAAAATGGTTTGGTTTTAGTTAACGTTAACGATAATAAACCTGTCTATTCGATCATTGTTATTTATAACATTCTCAATAGCCATTTTCCACTATTTGAACAAGACTGACATAACTTGTCAAGTGCCAAATAAAAGAAAAAAACTGGCTTTGGTCAGTAAATAAAACAGATAAATGTGTTACTCACAAGTAACTTTATTAGGAAACTTTAATTGCATACTCTCGAGTACTTATTTTGAATAAGTAATTACTTCACAACCACTAAAAAGTATGTTCATAGTATTGCGTGTGTATTATGAATGTAATCTGGACGTACTAGATTCACTGTGCTGTCATTATCATGTGACCTACAAGCGTTAGTTACATCGCTTCACTGCCATTCACAAATCCTCTCCAGTGGCCTCATGGGATAGTAAAGTGTCCATATGCGCACTTCAGAATCTCGCCAGAAGTAGTAGGTCATCTGGGTACTTTTTGCATACTCTTTTATGAGTACTGTGAATTCGGACATACTTCTTTTGTGACATACTGTTTTTTGCCTACTATATAGAGAACTGTAATTTCAGATGCACTCATCTTGTATGGTGCTGCAAGTGACACAATGACTTGCATAGAAAAGTGCTGTTTGCATAGAAAAATAGCTAAATAATTTCAATATTGTATGGCAATTTATATATATATATATATATATATATACAGTTTAATGGTAGATAAGAAAAGTTTTTGGTGCCGTGAAAAAGTAAATGTTGTACCCTGCCTGCATATATAAGTGTGTTGAAAGAGGTAAGAGTTGTTTTTATTAAAGTTCCAATATAAGGTCTGCCAGACTGAACCCTAAGGACTTAAAAAATAGCTAAGACTTTCACGATTTATGTTGTGAGAATGAAAACTTAAATATGTTTGGACTTCAGGGTGTTTAGATACGCCACAGCTAGATACCTCTGGGCCTGTTTTTCACCAAGCCCTTTTCTATGTCTCTCTTCAAGTCCATGAAAGTCAAATTCAGTGATTGAGAGTGTAAGTGGTTGTTTTCACTCAAACATTCATGAAAGTATATCTGTTCTATTGTTTAGAAAGTGTGTTTGGCTCTGAACTGAAGAAGGTCATTTGAACTGTTTTAATGATAGATGCAGCCAAAGGAAATACTCATTTATATCCACTTTACCAGTATTTTGCTGTGTAATATTCACGCCAATATTTCAAAAAGAATTTATGAATTCTTCTGAATTTAGGTGGTATAAAGTGTGACTTGTTGCAGAATTGAGTGTGAGTTACATCGAATTGCTTGAATTGGCAAAATTGACGCCATTGTTAATATTTACTCCTGAGCAGATGAAGCTCGAGGTTATGGTAAGCGGCGTGACATTTCCGGAAGACGCGCTAAGCGGTTTGCCAATCACAATACACTGGGCCAGCTAGCCAATCAAAGCACATTTCGTATTTTGGAATGAGGGGCTTTATCGAAACAGGAACTAAACATAGCGTTTGAGACAGACTGGGAAGAGAGGTGCTGCAAAAATGTAAACCATGTGAAAAATAATGTGTTTTAATCAAGCATGAAAACCTATTCACCCCAAAAACAAAATCAAGACATCGTACAGTAAAGGGTCATAATAGGACCCCTTTAAGATCTTGAAAATAAATTAAAGGAAACACTCAATGTGAACAAACTTTATCATAGAAAACACATGTTTGAGGATCACTCAGTGTGTTTTTAATCATTTTAAAATGGTGTAGTATTCATGAATTTGATTATGTATATCCATTTCGTTGATTGGCTGTCATTTTTGATTGATATTGTTACGTCTCGTAGTCACGGCGCGTTTGGTGTGGACAGACAAAGCTCCTTCAAAGGACGTCTCAATTCGAAGGATCCTTGTTAGACAGCCTTCGTTTAGCTTCCTTCATTCAGCTCATTTTAAAGGATGCATCAAGTGTATCTTTTGTGTCCTTAAATCACCCACAATCCTTTGCACACATTCCAATTCACTTAAAAGAACTGACAGAAAACAAAAATAATGTTTTCAGAGATGAAGGCATGTTATCTTTTGTTCACTGCCAATAATATAATCCACTGGAAGACCACAAATGGTTGTCATTCACTGCATTAGTAGAAAGCCCGTTCATTTTTGAAAGATTTTTAATACAAAGTATTTTTCCAAAATTAAGTTTTAATAGTATTTCTCAGAAGGACTGGACTAGTAGGAAGACTTCTGTTTGAGAAGCACCCCTTATTGAATCGCGTCTGGTTAGGACACGGTGTTAGGAAGGTGAATAATTGCACGTGTAGTAGGCTATAGTGAAATGCCTGCTGGGAGCTGACCTTCAAATTATAGCTAAATGTCCATTACTGCAGGCCAACAAGAGTCAGTATTTTTCTCCAACTGAGCCCCTTTTTTTTAAAGTCAGTAATTAGAGGCTTGACGAGTCTGTTCTTGATGTCAGGGGAAAACAGCAAGTACTATTATCTGTTTCTTTATTAGAAAAATAACAAAACATGAATCATGGAAAATGGAATGTCAAAAACACTGATATTGGCAAACAAATCAGTAAGGGTCAAAGGTAATTCTCCCTCCATTTTGTGGGTAAAAAATGAACCATGTTTTTTTTATTTGATTTCATCATGCATGTTCCAATCATAAGTATTTGTTAACATAAAGAAAATGCATATATTTTCACATATATATGCAGATATTTGAGTGACTCACCTATTGATTCATGTATTTTTGTCCACTAATAATACTTTTATGATCAGTTATTAAAAAGTTCAGCATGACACACAAGTTGACCGAAACGGACAAGGTACCATTCACCGGCATTGCATTCTAATTTTTTTTGTACAGTACGAGGGAAAATAAATAATAAAAACAATTTACATGTTGGAAGCGGTGTGGGTTAACCTCTTCTGAACAAAGTGAGATTCATACAAGAGGAAGACATACAGAGAACTGATGATTATTATATAATGACAGACATAAGAGTTCACCAGCAGGGTGCAACCCATTCATTTATTAATTCATTCACTGTGACGGTAATTGTGATTTCAGCAGAGCTCATTAGCTGGAGATGAGAATAACCAGCCATAGCAGCAATATGTTCAAGGACATTAGTTATGCCCCCTAAAATGCATTGCGCTCTTCTAAACAGCAGGATAAGACCCCTTAAGCATTTGCACTTCTACTGAGATTATCTCAAGAGACGATCACATCTCCATTCTCAGAAACGGAAAGGGACAAGCGTGCAGGTGTACATACAGTATATATGAATACCCGAATGACGCTGATTATAAACTTTAAATTTTCACAGCACCTTGTGTGATGTTTAGCTTTTGAACTGTGATTCAACCAGCACAGATGCAGACGATTCCTTCAGCAGACTGTGAGGCCTTAGGGAACTCGTGTTGGATGAAAATTTCATATTCTTTTCACATAGACACGCATCTCATTCTGCCAAACCCACAAAGTAATTGCTTGTTGCCTGTAAAAACATGGCATGAAGAGAGAAAAACCAGGTTACACCATATTAGAAGCCTCCATTTTCACAGATTTCTTTCTAATCAAGAGTTTTAAGTTATCAGAGACAGATTCTCAAGTTCACACATATGTATGTACATGTTCAAGGTTTCTCTCAATCTGAATTAAAGGATTAGTTCACTTCAGAATTAAAATTTCCTGATAATTTACTCACCCCCATGTCATCCAAGATGTTTATGTCTTTCTTTCTTCAGTCGAAAAGAAATTAAGGTTTTTGAGGAAAACATTCCAGGATTTTTCTCCATATAGTGGACTTCATTGGGGTACAATGGGTGGAAAGATCCAAATTGCAGTTTAAATGCAGCTTCAAAGAGCTCTACACGATCCCAGACGAGGAATAAGGGTATAAGGGAATAAGAAATAATCTTTCCAATGTGATTACGTAATGCACGGCGCATCGCAGAGCAGTGCAAGACGAGCATTTATGGTTAAACAGTATATACATTTTTTTTTTTTTTTTTAGAAAATGACCAATCGTTTCGCTAGATAAGACCCTTATTCCTCCATTTAATAGAAATGAGTAAATAAAAATCAATGTAAATGTAAAAAATGTAAATCCTGTAACACATTTACCTTAACAGAGACAAATTCATATTGTGTTAATCACTGTAGCTTTCTAAAAATAAAAATATCTAATGTATTTCTCTCTATCTTTGGCCAATGAAACCTTCACTTGTGTTTAGAGACCTCTCCACACTTTTATTAATTATGTCCACCAACGCACACAGGTGATTAACATCAATAAACTAATACATTTTCACTCTATAAAAAAAATAAATGAATAAATGTTTTATTTTTTTCAGTTGAAATACTAAAATGTAGGCTAATGCATTATAGTCCTTAATATTATTCATATAAAAACAGTTAAGACTGTTACAATGCAATAAACATATAATGAATAATGCATTAGTGCATGCAAAAAGAATAATGCATTAGTTTTCCTATTGTCAGAGTTTTTTTTAAATAAGGTGATGTGGTCAGAGCTGAACCAACAGAGATGAGAGAGGCTGAGAATGAAGAACCCAAATAATAAAATAAATGAATAAATAAATGCAATCCTGTCATTATCTTCTCAACCTTGTGTCACTCCATGGAATTTTCTGTTGCAAATTTTCATTTACATTTATTTATCTAGCAGATGCTTTTATCCAAAGTGACTTCCAAATGAGGAACATGTTAGATCCACTATAAACTCCTATTCTAAACATTTTAAGGCAATATGGTGCTCTTTTCTATTAATATGATAAACAAAGATTTATGTGTTATGTTTAAATGCATTCATACACATCTTTGCTCAGAGTCTTTCACTGAATCTCTCTATGACTCTCTTCATAAAATGAGCTGCATTTGATGTATTTGAAACGGAAGGTCATTTAGCCATTTTCTTGACTGAAATTTCAAGATCTCGTATGATTTTATGTTCCTATTACATTTGCAGTTTGTGACTGCTGTGCATGACAATCTCAGCATCTGAGAATATGCAGGATATGAAGTTAATAAAAATGTCAAAAGGGATAAGAATATTGATTTCCTAATCTGCACTCCAAAAAAAGGGGGACAGATTCCCACTCCCTTCGAACAGGGCCGAAGCTGCTTATTGGCTGACGTGATTGGCAGATTGCTGGCACCATCTCTGAAACGAAGAGAGTCCAAACAGACTGAAAAATTCAAGTGTCAGTATTAAAGATTAAGTATTGGTCTCTGATCTGCATATTCCTTTTTTACTCCAAACTGTATATAGATGGAGGTTTGAGATGCTCAAACACAGCTTGAGAAGACTACTCTCCAGAATTTGCCAGTCTTCTGAAACATGATTTCTTGGGAATTAATATCAATATGATGTACCAGCAAAGATGTCTTGAGAATGACAGAATCAGCCATGTTAAACAATGTCACTTCCACAAAGAAAGACCCATTTCGCACAATCAAATGCTCTCTAGAATTTAAAGCGTCCCGCTCCCTACATTACAAACAGACGCTGAAGCTGCAGCTAAAATTGGTCACTTTTTCACACATTTACTGTTTTCTACATGGCAAATGGCATATAAAGCACTATATAAGTGATAGGGAATGATTCAGACAATGTAAATATACTTTCCATTGGGGTAAATGAAGTCTGGTTTCACATTAGTGTCATGCGTACTGCTGCAGCGCGCACATAATCTGCTCTTGTCCAGAGACATGAGTGTGCATCATATGTGAGAGTCGGCGCAGACCAGAAAACGTATCGGACCCATTTGAATTCTGCACAGAATGCTATATTTTAAAACGAAATGAAGGAGATTAGGAGGAGAAACGGTTAGAGATTAGGAGGAAACTGAGGCTTTACTGAGCTCAACAGCTCTGGGAGTCTGGCCGAGCTGTGATATAAACTAAACGCTATTGGCTATTTTAAAAAAGGGGAGAAGCTGTTCGATACGTCCCGCCCTGTCTTACTGTTTCAGTGGAAAGTAAGTCATTGAATAGCGCTGCACGTTTCAAGGCACTTCAGTGTGCCTTTAATATTTTTATGGAAACTACAATACTTTTTTCCAGGATTCTTTGATGAATAGAAAGTTCAAAAGCACAGTCTTTATTTGAAACAGATTTTTTACTTTCACATTCTTACTGTCACTTTTGATCAATTTAATTCCACCTTGCTGAATAAAAGTATTAATTTAACAAAAATCTTACTGACCTCAATTTTTTTGAATGGTAGTGTAAAGGGGGCCACAGAGTAAAAGTGAAATAGCTTTACTTAATGGAATTTAAGTGAAAGCCCCCACAGAATAGATTATCATCATTATAATCAGAGGCTGAAGTTCACGGTTAGTATCACAACATAACCATTTGATAATTACTGTTACCTTGACACCCCTTTCAAGAGTAGATAAGGGGCAGTGTGTAATCCTCTCTTTCACATTGGCACTGAAAGTATCATCACTCACTTGTATATTTCTCAGAGTGGAGCAGACCTCCGGGGGCTCTTAAAGAAGAAAGCGATGCTTTAAGGGTTCAGTCACTCTGCATTGCCTGACACCAGACTGATATATTCCCAGCCGCTCAGGCTCTCCGTCAGCAACAGCTAATGGAATCAACATGGGTGACGGATATACCAAGGAAAATAAGTTGTCAAAGAGACCTGGGCCTTTCATCAATGAGTCTGCTATGTTTGATGCTGCCATGACCCTCCTGAAGTTTCACAGAAGGTTTATCATCTGTAGACTGAAATTGCGGTTTGACGTAAGGAATTGCGCAGAGCTGTTTGTGAAGGTCAACGAGATGAATGCAAGAGAATCCCTCCCATGTTCTCAGACCTGATCACTGGATATTAAAGGTAGGGTACTTTTTGTTATTCTGGTAGAAACTTTTCACATCCTGATAGCAATCAATGATTGAAGTGGTCTAAATATTAAAAAAATGTAAATATATCTTCTGTGGAAGCCTCATTGGCAAAAAATGTTCATTCAATCATTGCATTCCGTCCGAATGCAATGATTGGATGTCCTACCTGCCTGTCAGCGTTTGTATTTCCATATCTCCACACACCCTGCTCGTGCAGACATCACACGTCATCAGTGCGTTATGCAGAGTTGTAGACAGCTACCGAGTGCCGCAAATGAACAGCAGCCACCATTTACAGTATCTCCTGAACCAAAACAACAAGCTTATGCTGCGTTCACGCTATGTTGCAACCGTAATTACAAGATGGAAATCCATGAAGTTCTACCCGGAGCTGCCTCGGATTTATGCGTTTCTCTGACAACACCATCAACGCCGAAATGAATCTGCAGCAGTTGGGTGGTACAAGTCAGAGCTCTTTAAGTTGTTTACATTCATAATTTTTGTAATGTTATGTGCTTTGAGACATGAGGTAACTCCATCTCTCGTTATGCTTTGCTGAATCTGCTCTGGCTGTGCGTATTCATGTGTTTTGGAGGAGGTGTGGCTTTGGAGAGCGCTCTGATGGGAGGGCGGGATCTAATGCTTTCAAAGCTAGCTGCTTCGAAATTGCCTACCCTACCTTTAAGGCAGAGGTGCAACAAAATTAATGTCTCTTTACCTACATCATACAGACAGAGATGTAATACTTTACTATGCACTACCGTCCAAAAGTTTGGGTTGTCCATTTTTTTTTTTTAAAGAATTCATACTTTAAAATGGTAAATACATATATTTTTACTGATACATCAGTGCTATGAAAATTTAAATGTTAAAAAATTACTTTCTCCTTCTCCTCAGAATAAATTCAGTAATTATACGGCGTGTATTGAGTATGTCTGGAAAGAAAATTGCAGACTGGACTCTCTGAGAGCTTACTGAATTTGATGTGCAGTCTGGGTAACACATCCTCTTAGAAGAGAACAAGGTCAACAGAGTTTAAAGTCAAAAGAGTGCTGTTGCCAAAAGAAGGGGCAAGGGTACGCTCAGAAAGGTTAAACCCTGGACTGAGGTACTGGGTCCTTGAGGAAATTAACAGACTGAGACTTTATAGGGGCTAGAGGGAAGTGTTCGATTGGTGGGAGCCACGGAGCTTTGGTGAAAGATATGGTAGACTTGCTTTGTGGATGAAAAATCATCCCCACAAAACCTAACATTATATGAATGTAGAAAATGAACAAGAGCTACATGCAGTGCCCTTAGGTAGCGTCTGGATGGAAAAATCCAAGTTGCAGTCTGATGTGCTTGAGAAAGCAGAAGCTTTATCTACTGTGAGGCACTGTTAGGGAGTAGCTAACTAATCTAAACTAATCTTAACTGCACATTCATTGCCAGTAGTAGCTGTTTTCATAATTGTGTAGTTTTGAATTCATATCGTCTCCCTAAGTAACTTCCTAATGTAGCCTGCAGTGTAGCTAACTACTTTAAACTATAATTAAACTACTGTAGTTTTGTTACCTGTAATTACGATTCACTTGTAGATTAACGGGTTAGTTCTGCGAAAAATTTAAATTCTGTCATTAATTACTCACCCTCATGTCGTTCCAAACCTGTAAGACCTTCGTTCATCTTTGGAACACAAATTAAGATATTTTTGATGAAATCCAAGAGCTCTCTGACTCTGAAGGTCCAGAAAGGTACTAAAGACATTGTTAAAATAGTCCAGTGACTGCAGTGGTTCAACCTTAATGTTATGAAGCGACGAGAATACTTTTTGTGCTGTTTATGTTCAGCGCTTCCAGGTATTCCAGCCGGCATTCTTACATAGAACCTGGGAGCGCTGAATGTAAACAGCATAGGAGAATGACACAGAAGAGAGGATATTGTTGAATAAAGTCATTATTTTGGTTTTGTTTTTGCGCACAAAAAGTATTCTCGTCGCTTAATAATATTAAGGTTGAACCACTGCATTCACTTGGACTATTTTAACGACATTTTTAGTACCTTTTTGGACCTTCAGAGTCAGACAGCTCTTGGATTTCATCACAAAATATCTTTATTTGTGTTACGAAGATGAATGAAGGCCTTACGGGTGTGGAACGACATGAGGGTGAGTAATTAATGACAGAATTTTCATTTTTCGCTGAACTAACCCTTTAAAGATCCTCAATACTGTAGTGAGATTTGCCGATTCTAAAAGGACCTCTTCATTTGTTTAACATGCTTTGACAGAGGAAAAAAGTTAAAAAGCAAAATGTTTAAAGTAGCACATTGTTAAAAATAATGATCCCTTGATGCTGATCTCCCACTCATGGTATCCCACTCTTTCTTTTCTCTTGATCTGTGGGTGTAGAATTGTCCCTCTCTCTTTTAAAATCTTTTTTATATATTTAACAAATCCACAAGCATTGACCTGCATTGTCAGATGCTGGTTTTGTTGCCTGTGACCTAAAATAGCATTTCAATAGAGTAAGCAACCCTCATTTAATTGTCAGAGTGACACTCAAAGTACTTTTTAGTTCTGGGTAAATGGCCTGTGTAAACAAGCGCTGGCTTTCATTATTACTGACTCCTGCAAAGATCAGAGGCCTTTACAAGAGATGAAGTCATTCTCTTCATGATCTAGTGGGTGCAGAATCAGAGATGCATAGACATCTGAATTTTGGAGAGCACATGTCTGTGGGGTAAAATCTTAAAAGGAAAAGCTGTATGCTTTAATATTGGATCAAAATATGAATTTTACACTGACGTTAAGTCAAACTTAAATGACTTTATCTTTTAATCTTGGGATTGACATCACACAGATGTCTCCACAATAATAATATAATTTAGTTATTTATAACTTTTATTTATAAAATATATAGTACATGTGATTCTTCTTGGATGTTTTTTAACTGTACCCTTCTTCCCCTGTGTAATTTTGCTTTACTCTGGGCAGATCTATTTGCATTAGTTCTGCACACAATTCACTGAGATTAGTAAGAAACTCAGAGAGGAACTAAGTAGGTCAAGGATTGCATTCACTGTACTGCCTGCTCCAAGACTCAATACTGCTTCACCCAACCATCAGGGGTCACTGTAGATCCATAGATATGCAGGTGAAATCCACCCTATTGTTCAACATACGTTACAAATACTGCTGTAAAACCAGCAGCTGTTCAATATAACCTTCTTGACAAGATTAAAACTCCACACAAATAAACAATCTAAATTTTATTGTGGCTGATCGGCCATGTGTATCTTTCAGGTTTTTGAGGCAGTGGAGAAAGAGGGAAGGTGGTCAAAAAGAGCATCTTACGTGCTTGTAGATATAATCGTCTGGTAAAGCAGGAGAAGCAACCTTTTGTTTTCCGGTCTGCTGTAAGAAATTTCACCAAGAATTGGAAAGTGATAGTCTGCAATAGTGAGCACATGCTGTGTAAGGAATTGCTGATACACTTGCCTGTAGGGCTGCTCTTCAGGCAAGAGAACAACAGAAAACAGGAGTTTTAGGATTAGTTTCCTTTTTGCAATAAACAAGAAAACCAATGCCGAAAAGTACAGGGTTCTTAATAATGTATTCAACAATTTACAGCCATGTCAAATGTTGAGAGCGTATTACTGTAACGCGAGAGCACATCCGTGTAATGCGCGAGCACGAATCTCTCCGCTGGCACTCTTATTTATTTCGCTCTCGTACAAAACTGGACGCACACTCTAAAATAAAACAGTGCTCTGTTATGAACTGCCTCTCCTTTCGCTTAGATATCGCTCAAACTGTGTCCATTCGCAAATTTCTCCGTGCTCTTGCACTAGAAAGCTCCTGGATTGAATGTTGTCAAAAGTTATCAACCAACCAAACCAATCAAAATAGACTTCCACGACTGACCGTTGCAAATGCTACATGAAATCTTATTGGCTGAGAGTGAACTGCACCTGGAATTCTTTCGATAATCAAAAATGGATCTTTAATTTCTTTACAATTTAATAATATTTAACAATATTAATAAAATGTATCTTAGAAATGGCTCGGAATGGGACGCTTGGATGATTTGTACATATAAGTCTGTCTAACTGCATCACTACATTGCACAGACATTACAGGTCAAACCCCTCTGAAGGATTTATCTAAAAACAGCATATTATATGGCTTTTAAGATACACTGCATATAAAAGTTCAATGTTACAGTATGCCATATGTCAAATACCTAAATTGATTGATTGAATCAAACTGTCAAGAATGAACCAGTTTGCGGAAAGAAGACTGCGCATATAACATAAACAAACATACCGGATTTGAGTGAACACGACTTAAATTTCGATTTGTTTTTCATACAAATTAATTGAAAGAAATTAAGAAGACTTGTAAATGAATTGAGAAGACTTTGGATAACGTACAGTACACGCATCAAAATGGACTACATTTATGATAGTTTTGTGTGTTAACCTTTAAGCCCGGAGCACACCAAGCTGACGCCGACGAACTAGTGGCGATGAAAGCAGACTGCGGGGTTGGCTCACGTCACCAGCGTCTGGGTCCAAAGTTGCCCTCACACACCAAACCTATGCTCAACACCGGACGGCCAAGTAGCACATCCGTTCTGCGCCTGCGCAAGAAGAAATGCCTTTTCGTACCAGCAGGTGGCAGTAGCTGAACAGCCAATCAGAATAATCAGATGGCCCAACTGACTGACGAGCTCCGAGTCCCGACGCCGATTCAACATGTCGAATCGGGCGAAAAAAAGCCAACTAGGACCAACTTCAGCCAAAACTTGTCGGCCGACGAACAAAAACTGCCCGACCGTCGGCTTGGTGTGTTCCGGGCTTTACAAACACCATACTCTCATCTCGTTTTCCACGGATGAAAACATCATAAGGATTTTGAATAAGGTGATGGTGAGTAAATTACACTTTTATTTATCCATTTATTTCGGGATATTGTAAGAGCGATTTTTGTTGCCTATAATTAAAATGTAGGCTAAGCCTAATTATAAATGAAAACAATATAGGCCTACTTAAGCTCACTGTCACAGCCACGACACTCTAGACTCCGCCACATATTTTCAAACAGTCGGAAGTGGATTCCCAGCAAACATTGGTCCAAGGGCAAAGTCGTGTCCCTTGGCCAAAAATAGTTGCGGTATGAAGGCATAAATTGGATAAAAAAAAAAAAAAAAAATGTAACACAGAACATTTCCTAAAAATGCATTCAGATACGTTCCATAACTTTCATTTTGAAACTATTTTTCAACCATGACAGGACGTGTCACAGGACATCTTTTCAACGGTCATTAAACGTTCAAATGTTTGCTGGGTTTCTAGTCTTCATGGCCATTATTATTGCAATTTTATGTACATATGCATCGGTTCCATCTGAAATTTTTCTTAAGAACTTTTCTGCACGCAATTATTAGTGAAGGAGACTCAATGTGACCTGTCATATTGTGTCCCATTAAAACTGACTGGCAATAAAGAAGACACATTTTAAGCAGATTGTTTTCGTTTTTCCTTTGGAGGTGCCGCTAGTTCATGCCCTCATATCTTGGCCCTCTTCTGCAATTCACTTCAGGGAACCTTCTGTCTTGATGTGCTGGTGACAGGTGGCATGTTCCAGAGGTTGCCTTGACGTCTGTCCAGCCTTAGGCGGCCTTTAGCTTTGCCTCAGTGACTGAGGACAGCAGGGAGAAGGTGATCTGACTGACTGCTGACCTTCTCAAGCACTGTCAGCTGAAACTTCAAGCAGCCACATTATATCAGAAAACAAGTCCATCAGCTGTCCTGTTAACATGTCAAAAACAAACAAACAAACAAGGACGAAATCTAACCAATCACAATATGGCTTCAAAGAGCTACATTGGCCGAGCCTGGGAAGTCAGAAAGTAGATGTAGAAACATTTATACCTCATAAATGCATTTGCCCTGCATCGATGTGCAAGCATGTGGGCTCAAAAAGTACTTGTTATTGTATTAGAATACATTTTTTCATTTCAACACCCTAACAACCTAGCAACACCCTAGCAACCACCCAGAATACCCTACCAACCACATAGCAATATCCTAGCAACCACCCAGATTACCCTAGCCTAGCAAACGCACAGCAACACCCTAGAAACCAACGAGTATACCCTAGCAACCACATAGCAACTGTCTATAGCAACCGCCTAGCAACTGTCCAGAACACCCTAGCAACCACATAACAATACCCTAGCAACCGCGTAGCAATGCCCTTGAATCCAAACAGAACACCATAGCAGAGCAGCAAGGCCTTAAAACATTCAAACTTTTTAAAACTACTTCAAACTTTCTGGCTAGGCTTTCTCAAGCCAACAAAGTTTGTCTACGATCTAGTTTTTCTTAGTATTTTATTAAATGCTTAAAATAAAATGGGGGAGGGAGGGAGGGAGGCATTGAGGAAAGTGTTTGACAGGGGTTGATATAAAAATATTTTTGAATTATTTTATAGTAAATTTCAGTAATGAAGTAAAAATAAATGTTTCTTGAGCACCAAATCAGCATATTAGAATGATTTCTGAAGGATCATGTGACACTGAAGACTGGAGTAATGATGCTGAAAGTTCAGCTTTCCCATGACAGTAATAAAGTACATTTTAAAATATATTAAAATAGAAATCAGTTATTTTAAATTATTATAATATTTTATAGTATTACTGTTTTATTTTTGATCAAGTAAATGCAGCCTTGGTGAGCAGAAGAGACTTCCTACCAACTCCAAAACATTTTATTTAGCTTTAAATGTTGGAAAACTATGTCAACTTCTGTGATAAATAGAGTGAAAAAACAAACAAAAAAACACTAAGTTACATGAAAGCAAAAAGTGTTTCAATCATCCACCACCTCCCATATTTCAGCATAAAACAGTTCAGCACAATTGGGTTTCGCCCCGTAGGAAGACCCTAATCAGCCATCAGAACTTGCCACTGGCAGCCACCCAAATTTAGCGCTGTCAGCCACCTAAACCTAATCCTGTCAACCATCCAAACTTAGTCTTCTTACAAGTAGCTTTCTTAACAATATATGACATGCCAGAAACCTCTGAGCCACTGTGACTCTCAGAGTATTGGGTGAATGAATCATCAGCCAGTTTGGTCTATTGTAGAAACTACTGGAGCACCACTGTCCATTTATAGCATCCACTCACTGCAATCCTCTTAAGAGAAACCATTTTAAATGTGCAATTGTTCAGTTGTCCCCTTGAGACTTTATTTTTTACAGCTTTACCATGTTTTAAGATGGCAAACTTTTTAGTTTACCACCTAAAACATTTAAGATGCTAAAATATTCAAAGTGGTCTTCACAAAAAAGATGAATGTTACAGAGAACATCGCCTGCCAAAGGGATTTGGTAATCCAGATGTCTCACTGTGACACCTTTACAGGGTTGTGGTGAGACTGAAAGCGAGAGGGAAACTGAGAGAGTCTTTTGTCTCTTGATGATTTTTAATTATCAGCCTTTCATTTATTTGGCCGGCATCCGTTTAATGCTTTGAGGAATTGCGTGCCCTCAATCAACCTCCCCTTCTGCAGGGACCTATGTTAAGCATCCTCAGTCACATGTAATTGACTTTTCATGTTTGAGAGGCAATAAAGTTTATGACTATTAAACAAAACATCAAGTGAGCTGTCTTTTACCAACTATTAACGAGGGAAGCCACATTGTAAAATGATAATTAATTGCTTACTCTGGGATGCCTAATTACCAATTGTTGGTGGTATTAGCTTATTAGCAGCACAGTTTGACAGCTTTGAATGCATGTCATTCGCAATGGAGAACGGTATTGGAATAGCTGACATAATTGAGTTTAATTTAGCTGTCAGGCTCCTCTCTTCACTACTAATGATGTGTTTGATGCCTGACATGTGACATTAAGGAAACTTAGCTGGCTGTGTATCCAGTTTATTTATAGAACAGGTGCTGATGACAAGCACCCCACCTAGATTGGTTGGTAGAATATCCTGAATTGCAATTAAAACCAATGTTTTACAGGATTAAATTTCAAATAAATGCTGTTGTTTTGAATTCTGACAAAAAGTTTTATACTTTTTTTTTTTGACTGTCTTTATGAGTGTGTCAGTCAGTAGCAAAGACTTTTATATTGAAAAGACTGAATTGTTGTGAACACGTAACAAGATGCAACTGACAAATGCTTTGACTAGCGCTGTCAGTCATGGGAAAACCCTTAACTGTTAAAAGGACAAGATATTGCAGCAGATATTTTAACTGATTTTTTGTTATGAACATAGGACTAACCTAAAGAAAAATGCTAAATCTGAATGCAGGTAATAAACTCGCTCACTCAATCTCTTTCTCACAACACTCTTCTAAATAATACAGTAAGCTTCAATGAACAATATCAACTGAGAACAAACTGTTTACGTTGCTAAGAGTGGTTGCTAAGGGTGTTGTGTAGTGATACACAGAACCGTTGGGTGAAGCGTTCATAGCTATCGTGAATAAAACACAGCTATTGACCAATCAGAATCAAGGACAGGAACAGTTTTATAACAGTTGTAACAACAGTTTTATAAATTGTAATAATATTCATAGTATCTCCACAAAACAGATATACTGTAAATCCCGTCTTCAATTCCCCCACTATATGCAAATTTAAAGGAGTATACGTCAACGAAAATACTGGTATGATCATTTAGTCTCATTACTTTTAATGAAGATGATTGTGTTTTGAGCATCTGCAACTTTCAGTTCATTTGCGGCAGTTTGCACATTGGCTTGTTAAAGAGATACTCAGATACTCTTCTGCTGTCATATCTGGCATATCACTTACACTTGTCCAATTTCACCTGGAATGTATCTCAGACCACCTCCTGAAGTGGTTTGAGCGATCAGATTTAAATGCATCTCGAAGTTTTGGAGGGGATTTACACCTGGTCTTTTCACGATCGAATAGCTATCCAATCAGAGAAAATGCATGAAGTGACCAGGTGTAAATAGGCCCTAACACACATAATTGAGTTCTTGGAGATTTTACTAACGAGCTGATGAGCTGAATCAGGTGTGTTTGATTAGGGAAACACTGGGGGTACTCTAGGATTAGGAACCACTGGCCTAGGAGCTAGATCAGGGGTGTCCAAACTTGTAGAGTTTTGCTCCAACTTGCTTCAACACACCTGCCTGGAAGTGTCTATATGCTTAGTAAGGCTGAATCCCAAATGGTACCCTAAACCCTCACGGTCTTCCTCTGAGTCCACACTTTCGTGACGTAATGTCGCTTTGACTGCCAGGTAAAGTCCTTTGCGTAGTTCGCAAACTTGCAGGCTCAGCTGATGTGCGCATTGAGCACCCTTCTGAAACCTAAAATGATGAATGGGACACCCTATGGTCTCGTGGACTTAACGGACATGTGTACGCAGCAGCCATTGTAAGTCCACAAGACCAAAAGTGCATAGAAGTGTGCCATTTGGGATTCAGCCTAAGATTGATTAGCTAGTTCAGTTATTTGGGGTTTGAGCTAAACTCTGCAAGACAGTGGCCCTCCAAGAGCAGGATTGGACACCCCTGAACAGGATGGTCTGGGTTTTCATAGGAAAATGATTTCAGTCTTCATCCAAAGACCATAATAATTTTTCTGAACCATAATCCTTGTAATCCACAAGGTTACATATAACTGCTTTGGGAGTCAGGTTGGCCAGACTTCTGCTTACATCCAGATCAGGTGGTGGCAGAAGACTAGGTGTGATTGAGGACACAGGCTTCAGCAGAGTCATGTAAATGGGGTGAGATATGGTAATTAGCTGGGAGATGTAAACAGTATGAAACTGGATTGATATGTTTTATTACTTTGAAAGGTCCTACATTCCTTGGACTGAGTTTACGGCTTGAGACTTTCAGAGCAAGCTCTCTAGTAAAGAGCCAGACCATCTGTCAAGGTTGGAAAGTGGGTGTTGGTCTGCATCTGCCATCTGCTTGGATCTTCTGGTGTCAAACAGCACATTGTAACCTGACATGATTTGCCTCTCAGTTCCTCTCACTACAGCATATCCTGTCATCCACTTCTGGAACTTCAGAAGATTCCAGAGATCATGGAAAGTGAGGGTCAAGGACACAGTAAGGATGCCAAGTCTGTTGATGAGTTTGTGAGGTAAGCAGTTCTGCATGCATTTGGCCCAGTGAAGAAACCTACTCCATTCTCACTGACTGTCTGTAATATGACTGTAGGAATTTCCATATTCAGGTGTTCCTGTAGATGGCAACCAGAAGTTAATAATACTTATATTAAGTTGCTGCATGTCAAACACACTTGCTATATTCCTTCCTCATTGTCAGACAGCTTATTCAGAGCAGATATATTATCTGTGTGGCAAGTCAGACACTCTAATATGTGACAAAATGGTGCATGACCCACTGAATAGTATTATGGAATTATTGCAATTTTTTCTTGCAATTACGACTTTTTTTTCTCCGATTTGTAAACTCGCAATAGCCAGTTATAAAGTCTGAATTACGATATATAAACTCACAATTGCGAGAAAATTTCAGAATTGTTAGCAGACTTTTCTCCTCAGAATTGGACTGTATAACTCGCAGTTGCGAGTTTATATCTCAAAAATCTGAGAGAAAAGTCAGAATTGCAGGATATAAACTTGGAATTGCGAGTGAAGTCAGAATTGTGAAATAAAAAGCCGCAATTACCTTTTGTATTTTTTTTATTCTGTGGCAGAAACAAGCTTCCATAATAGTATAGAGCGGAGACCATTCACGGACCATTCAGTTCAAATTAAAAAGTGTGGTGTTTGATTTTTATTCTTTATTCATTTTATTACTTTGCAAAAGGTTGCACGAACAGAACATGATAAAAATGATAATAGTCTGAACCAGAATCTATTCCTTGAGAAATTAGCAGTTCTCTGGACACCTGAATGCCATTTACAAAGCTGTTTATTGGTGCTCACAAAGGCAGTTGTGACATACTTTGACAGTTGACATTTATCCTGTATGTTGATGTTACGTCCTTCTGTCGTACAATGCTTGTACCAATTAAAAATGAGCCTGAATCCAGAATTGCCTTATTTATGAACAATGTCAATAAAGGTTTACACAATGAAGCCTATAATACCTAGTAAAAGCTACTATTAAAATTCTTATTCATCTTAAAAGCAGTTGTTTGGCTGATGCATGACAATCCGGATTTATGCGATTTGAATTCTACCATCTTTACAGCTTTAGAGTGAAGAAAACAAAGAAAAATGTAGGTAAATATCACCGAACTGTGGAAATCACAATGGTTAGAATTTCCATTAGTTTCAGAAAAAATGTATATAGATTGCTGGACAATATTAGTAGAAAAAAAAGAAAAGAAAAAGAAAATAATAATAATAATTAATTTTCCAGTTTAAAATGATACATGTTTTTAATGTTTTTACTGAGTTTTTTTCTTACCAAACTGCCGTTACACACAGTATAATGATTCACAGTACGGTGACAAATTTAGACATATCACACTTCTGTGACTTAAATTAGATCAAATTAATCGGCCATGAAGACAAGAGGATGGAATAACACCATTATACAAACAAGAAAATGTCAACCTAATTTCACTGGTATATGTTTACGGCATACAAATATACATACAGCATGCAGATACAGTAATAGATGTTAACAGAGTGTCAGACAGGTCTTAAAACGGCCATTTCTACATGTACTAAAGCTCCACTAATGTGACTTGTTACATTTGTAGATTCACTGTTCTTCAGGGCATTTTCTGGGTGGTGTGGTGGAGCGGTTACCCTTCTGTTCGCTTCTCTCTTCCCTCTGCTCTTCCTCCTTCACTCACAAGACATTCCCTGAATGCTAATTCAATGCTTCTCTCTCTCATCTGTGAACTGTGAGATAAAAATCATTCATAATTCAATATCTTTCCACCTCTCATTTCCTCATACAGTCTGACAGAGAGAGACAGAGCACCAAAGCCCTCCCCAGCCCTCCAGGAGTGCATCTTCAACTTCACGCCCCCTCAGGATGGGGCGGGAGCAGGGGACCATCTCTATTCCAGGTTGTACCTGCTGAATCATTCATGAAAAGTAAGGGAACATACACTGTCTGTCTCTCCCTAAGAACTGTCTCAATGTTTTTTAAAGAAAAACAGATTTGAGCCATCTTGGTTTCAAGTGCAGGCAGAAAGTGTGTTAGAGAAACCAGTCTGGCAGAGATATGTGGAGAACGTCTTGGGCAGTCAAGATGCTTCTCTCAAACCCCCTCCTCAACTCGCTCAAATGTGTCATTCTTTAGCTGTGAATATCCCAGCTTGTTACCATGTACAGTGTTTCTGTAAAGATATGCCCAGCCTGTGAGCTGTGGTTTTTGTTGTTCATTTTGCGTGATTACCATAATATCCTACTGGGAAATGGGCGATTACCTACAAAGAAATGAAGCAAATTTTATCCGTACACCACTAAAATCACTATGGTGCGGCTTTAAAAGGGGAAAAGCATGTTCTGTCTGTGTCTACACCTGTATTCTGTGGGGTTCAAACAAGTGATTACACCTTCACTGTCATTCAGACAGATGCAAACAAGCAAACAGACGACAGCTTGTTGGGATTCTCCAAGACAAGGTTATAACAGCACTAAGCTGTTTTTGGAGGTGTTTGGTTAAACATTAGGTAACATTTTATTTTGATGGTACACTTTAGACATCTGCTAGCTATACAGTAAGTAACTTTGGAACGACATGTCAACTAACTCTCATTAGAGTATTAGTAGACTGTCTGCTTAATATCTACTAACACTTTATTTTGATGCTCTCCTAACAGACATTCTTCTGACTATAAGTAACTTTGCAACTACAAAGTGTCTGAATAATTTTTGGTTCCAAATTTTTTATCAATTTTACTTGTAGTCCACTGAATGAAGAATTTTTGGGTATAATATGTCAGTTTACTTTATTTTGCTATCCTCACTTACATAAATGAACTATAGTGTCCTGCACCCACTAGTAAAAAAATATAAAAAATTATGTCTAGTGTCTGAATAATTTTTGGTTTGACTGTATATTAAATTACATAGGCCTATATATAAATATATTTGGAACATATTTGAGTTTGTAGGTGTATGTTATCATTGCTTACTGTTTTATCATCTGAAGATTTGTTGTACAGATGATTAAAGAGAAAAGAAATTATATTATTTAGATATTATTAACTCAGATATGCTATCTACTAGATGCTGGATTTCTGCTTCATTTCCCCTGACTCCGGTGAAGGCATTCCTGCCTGTAGACACTGGCAATCCAGAGAAGGACTTCCATTCATGTGTGTATATCCTTGATAAATACAGTGCCTGTTATCAGTATAGGCCTTTAGTGGGATTGATGCTCTGTCGCTAACAGAGGAGTGTGTACCGATGAGGAAAATCAGCTCCAATAAGAGCAGATTTAAATGGCTGCCATGGCCTGCGATGGGCTCGGCAGATGACTCTTCAGTACGGCAAATCAGCCGACGACCTTGGCTATGATTGTTCATCACTCTTTCGCTTCACACCCACATCATTCTCTGGAAACGTCCCTATCTCTGAATAGACCACAGAGCTCAGTGTGGTGTTTATTTCTGTACATGTAGGCCTGTGTTCTTGGGTTTTGATTTTGATATGGATATGCGAGAGATTCGTCTTATTTATTTTGGAACAGAATGATCCTGCCAAAATGAACTGGCAAAGACTTTTTACAAAAACTTTTGCAACAGATTTCCTTAGTGTGATCTTGAGATTAGTATTCAGTTTATTTTTTTTCTGTTAGTAACATTTGGCTCGTTTTTGCTTTGACAATTAGCTAACATCTCATTGTACAATTGTTACTCTTAAGCCAGTCACAAATGGTTCATTAAAAGCTCTTTGATGTGCAAAGAAATAGTTAGCATCAGCTGCTTTAAGATGTCTATTGCAATCTTTGGATACAAGGATCATTTTGGCATAACTTCAAAAATGATATTAGCTTACAACTAAATGATCCAAAAAGCTCATAGTGCTTGGATGCCTATACAAACGACTGGAAGACCATATCTGGATCAATTAGTTTTATCTTTTAAGTGGATAGATCACTTGCAGCACCTTGAAGGATCTTGGCTAATATACTTGTTGGCTAGGCTTGAAGGTCTGCAATGCAGACTTGTTCATGCTGAAAAAACATACAGGATCTTTAAATTGCATTTCTTGAATGGCTAGTTATGCTGGTATTTTGTGCCAGCCATGGCATGACAACAAAGTGCTTTTGAAGCTATAGTCTAACCACATCAAACTGCGATCAAATCACAGCTTTTAAGGTTGGCAGGCATAGAAACGTGCCCAGTACTCTAATGAACCCCTGGCACAAGAGCTGTCCACCTTGCTGCTGTGCCAGTTTGTGCGGTAGCTGCAACAGTGAGCTGGCTTCTCTTAATTACAACACTTTGAATTCAGTACTCAGCGAAATAACACAAAGAGCCTTTTGGTAGGAGTGCTGACTCTCCTTTTCATAGAGGAATGAGGAGGAAGAGTTGTAGAAGATGTTTTTTGAGATGTTTGGCAGGTGGTCTTTTTAACAATTTTTTAAAAGAGTTTAAACAGTGAAGCATATATCATCAGTCTCCAACTACGCAGTCTTAAATGATCACAGTGTACCCAAAAAGAAAAGATTTTTTTGATGTTTTTGAAAGAAATCTCTTATGGTCCACCAAGGCTGCATTTAGGATGTGTTCACACTTGGCAAGTTTGGTTTGGTTAAAACAAACTCTACAGTGTAAACCCGAATAAGCTGGGCTAACTCAAAAAAAAAAGAGGTAATCAGTTACATCAAGAGTTATGATGTTCCCAATTTTAAGTAAGCAGAATTATCAAGTTTTGAGTTTGTAGTACTCATACATGTTAATTGCTCCTAATTTGAAGTACTGGGTTAGCTAACTCATATATTTTGATAGCAATTAACTTAAAAGATTTAGTTAATTAACTTTTTTTTATTTTGAGTTTTTGCAAATCACATGAGTTATTTACTTCACTGTAAACCTTAATAAGTTCAACTCAAAGTTGAATGAGAATTTTTTAAGAAACTCAATTTAAGTAAGATTATTATTTTGACTCAAAAGAAAAAGAAAGTTCTAAATATTAATAACAGTTAATTTAACTGAATTAATTTGTTAAATTTAAGTTTGTCCTACTCAAACCAATTAAGTATTTTGAGCGTTAGTGTTTACAGTGTAGTGCGATTGCTCTGTTCATTTGAATAAGTGTGAACGCTGCCATCCAAACCCAAACCTTTGACTCCTTTACACATTTTATAAGCTCTCTACGAATTGTCAGCTTCATCATATACCATCATATGTACAGTACGCACATACAGCGAGTGCATTTAGCCCAGTACACAGCCTTGTTTTGGATGTTCGACAAGTTTTGGGTTTCTTTGATGAATAGAAAGTAAAAAAACAAACAAACAAAAAGCAAACCAGAAATCGACCTGCTTTAGAAAAATTTAAATCTTAGATCTCAAGTTAAACCTACTACTAACAGTAATAACAGTTGATTCAGTTATTTTTATATATATATATAAAATAATGTTTTGGACATACCAGCACATAGCATCTAGAAAAGTCTTTAGACATTATTATTTAGACCATATATCCATTTTTACTGTCAAAGAAAATCATATTCAGAAATGAATTCCCCGCTGTGGAAAATAAAGTGACATTTTTTATATGAATTGATGGAAGGCAGTTCTGCAAATGCACTCACAAGAGACAAGCACCTGGTTACTAGGGAGAAAATTGCCCGCTCACAGTGATTGCTAGGACAGTTGACTGACAATATCTAAACAATTTCCATCATTAACATGGTAGGCCTATGCAAATGGAATACAAAGACGTATTTTGTAGCCGCTCTGTGTATTAAGCCATTCTGGTCATGATAAAGGTTCAACTCGGTTTGCTGCAATCTTGATATAATTTGCACTACTCTGTTATAATTTTCCTACATGTCACAATTTGATTCCAAATCTCTAAAATATGTGTTTATGAACTGTTCACCCATAAACAAAACATTCTGTCGTGATTTACTCAACCCCATGTTGTTCTAAACCTATATGACTTTTTCTTCTAAGGAGCGCAAAAGAAGATTTTTTGAAGAATGTCATACTGTAATTTCCCTGAAAGTCAGTGGGGTTCAAAACAACATTGGGAAGTCATCAGATTTAGAACGGCACAAGTGACCATATGACTGACTCACAATTAGACAAATATAAAAAGAAAGGAATACCACTGACTTGTGAAAACTCAAAATAGAAACTAGTGCCATCAAACACATACTATTTCAGAGAATAACACTGAGCTGAGGGGGCAGAGAGTGTGACATGTTTAAGAGGACAATCTTTCAGAATATGAATGAAGGAAATCTGTGTGTTTCACTGACAGCATGTCACTTCCTGACACGGTGAAGGGAGCAAATCTATATTATTAATGCATGCAGCTGTAAACAGGTCCACCTTTAACCCCATCACTATGTCTGAGTGATGGCTAAAACTGATATGGATGGGCACATTCCTAAATTACACACCATACTTGACTCACTGACTTAATTAATCATGACTAAAACTCAGCAGTCTGGTGCTTCTTCAAATGCAGCCTATCAGGTTCAAGGGGAGTGCAGGATGCATGATGAGAAGAAAAAAGAGAGAAGAGATAGGAGGGAAAAATGCACTGCAGTTTTTTAAAAAGATAGATTTATCCAAAATGTAAAATTCTGTCATCATTTACTCATCTCATGTTGTTCCAAACCTGAATGACTCTCTTTCTCTGTGAAATTACTGTGAATGAGGACTGGAAATTTTAAGCTTCAAAAGTATCATAAATGTGATCCATATGACTTCCAAAGTCATGTGACAGCTTTATGTGATGAACCAATTTAAGTTGTTATTCAATGATTATCTTTCACCATTGTTACTGGATGAGTGATAGGCCATTTTTTGAATCCGATCAATTGATTCTAGACATTGACAATTGATTAAAAAGATTTGACATAAAAGAAAGATTCATGTACGATTCAGATATACTTCTCTCAATGACATTTAGGAGATGTCAATGTCAATGACAAATGTTGGTCTGTTTCTCACACAAAGAGCTTCGGAAAACTTGCACACACCATATGGAGCATTTGTGGTTGTTGTGCTTTTTTTTGTCATGTTGAAGCTTTGCAGTCTTTGTTCTTATTCACATTAAATATATTGAAAAGAGTTACCAGAATAGTATTCAAAACCACTTTTTTTTTTTTTTTTCTCTACAGAAGTTGGTCATATGGTTTGGAATAAAATGAGGGTGAGTAAATGACAGCATTTTTACATCTGGAAAAGTGCAGTTAAGATCCAAGCCCCATTACACCACAATTTAGAGCAGAAATTTACACTCCAGTATGAATATGACAAAACAAAAAAGGGAGCTTTTTTTTACGGGTTTTATTGCACCTGTTCTTTTCAGATACTGTTTTAAATAATGATAGTGATCATTTTGTGTGTGGCCAAATCCTCCCCCTGCAGCTTTTTTGGTCTTAAGTTGCTTCTTACAGTATAGATATGGTATGGAGGCTTATAAACTGTGCTCCTTTTGCTTGACTCTGTTATATGCTTCTGGTTTGGAATAATGAGAGCATTTCTTTCTCTCAAACTGCTTTGATATGCTAAAGCAGGTCTGATCTTATAGTTCTCGGGAAAGAGCCTCTGGTCCCCAGGGCTCATTAAATAAAACCTTTGAGAGGGAGGAAAAGAAACCATGACAATATTATTTGTTGTTGTTAAAAATCATTAATTTTTCTTACAGAAAAAAAAGGCCTGACATGATGTAATTAACACTGATACAGTAGGTGTTCTGTAAAAGAACTACAGTACATCTGTTTCCAAAAATTCAGTTTCCAGATGCTTTCTGTCTTTACATTTATTTCTCTAGCCCCCTGGTTTCACAGACAAGGCTTAAGCTAGTCCTAGACTAAAATGCATGTTTAAGCTGTTTTAACTGAAAGTAACTTGTTCTGACATATCTTAAAATATGTTAGTGCCATTGTTTTGTCTTAAGATGCACACCAGTAATGTTTTTTTCTAGGGTACGTTTATAAAAAACTACTTAAATATCCTAATTGAACTAAGGCCTAATCCTGGTTTAGGCTAAGCCCTATCTGTGAAACCGGGCCTAGGTCTCTTTCTTTGTGTAATCTCTATGTTTTTTTCCTTTGTCATCTCTTGCCTGTGCAATTGCAAATGGCAGAAAACGGTAAAAGATTATTGCAATGTCCAATAAAATATTAATCCAAACTCTTATCATAATTTCTGTTTATGATAGTTCCTATTCTTGATTCCATAGCGGACACTTTGCTAACTGCCAATGCTAACCCAAGAAAATCTGTTTGGATTCCTATTCATCTCAATGGCAGTTGCTTGGATGGCACAGGTAAAACATTTATAATATAATGAAATATTAGCAATATACAATATTAATATATACAATATGCTGCTTGCAAAAATATGTATTTTTTAAAGCCAAAAGAAAAAATGTAAGAAAAATTAAAATGGATGACTATAAAAGTACACTGTAAGCATATACAATTCTGTATTCATTGAACTAACAGTTTTTAAAGCAATGCTATTGAAATGTTAAGTAGCTTACATTAAATGTTTTTTAGGGCAACGAGTTTCCATAAATTAAGTTCAATCAACTTGTATAGGCTTGCAGTAGTTGTAGTCATATGTTTTAATTTTTGTCTTTAAAAATGCATATTTTTGCAAGAAGCATACTGTATACTTTGTCACTGGCATTAGTGCAGTCATTGCTTATTTTGTCAGTGTAGTGTTTACCTTCATGTCATCTACTCTTCAGCACAATGGTAACCACAAACACTTCAACATGACAGAAACTCTTTTAAATGTCAGACATAATAGCGTTAAACACTAACAGGTCTTTCCTTTCACTAAAAACAAATAAAATGACACCCAATTTCAACATTTATTCTCCATATCCAGTCTTATGCAAAGCACGCTGGGAACTAGAAATCCACTACCCAATATCCAAAGTTATCAAGAAGACAATTTCATTAAGTTACTACAAGTTAATTTAAAAAATAAAAAAAGCAGATATTTGAGTTTTCACACAATATTAATTTAATGTGATGATTGAAGTTGTAGTTACAGGTCTCCTGAATTACTTTTTTTAGAGTAGGCTTACAGTGAAGATACAGTAGGTTTGTTATTCGCCAGTTTGTTTAATGTGGATCATTAATCAGATATGGGATAAAAGTGGTTAAAAGTGGGGGTTGCGATTGATCTGTAAAAGACTGTTGTGAAAATTTTGGAATTGACATGTAAACGCAGCCTAAAATTACATTTATTATTTTTATTGGCTAACTGTTATAGGCCTACCTCTCATTTATTAATGATTAATAATGTATGGATTGTTTAAGACTAAAATGTAAAGTCCTTCTACTCTCCAGCAAACATTGATAAAAATGTGTGCTGCATCCATGCCTGATGTCAGTTCAGACAGCCAGTCAAAATCTTCAGTCTATTGTACTGCACTCTGCCAGGAGTGGCATTGTTAATCTTCTTCAGTTCTTTGCCATTGACAACAGATGAAAATAAGCTCTGTTAAACTTAAAAAATTAAATAGAATGAAAAAATTGTGCACCTAATTTAAAAAATTTGAGTAATTCAGAAAAAAAAATGTTGGGGTTTATGTATGTACATAATTAATTTGAGTTAAACAACTTCAGGGATAATAGTGTATGTTTGAATAGCAATCATAGATCTTTTTGGCCACAGAGTATGTAGTTATGTCATCAACAGAGCCATGCTAACCAGTAAAAACTGTTTAATCTATTGTGTAAAAGAGTAAATTTGGTTGTTGATCATGTTGATTTTGCTCCTACCTTTCATCATTGCTCAGATCTTGGTTTAAATGGGCCTTATTCAATTTAGCATAATTTTGTAGACATTTGAAATACATAAAATTTCATAACTGTACATAGTTTTTTTTCTTTTTTTTTTAAATGTCTTTGCAGGTCCAACTGTTTCACTTGCGGGATCACATTCTCAGTTGTTTGGCACATTACACACTTCCTTTGATCAGACCTGTGAAAGGCCTTACAGTGGCATTACACATCCAATGCCACGCAAAAAGGCTCAATCCATGTTTACCAGTCCATGGCCTGGGGTAATAACGATTTCTCAGAAGTGGCACAGGTCTTTCGAGTCAGTGACCACCCAGCAGCCATGCAACCAGTAGGGGCTGCATGTAATAATAAAGTGAGAGGAGATTGTTATGCTGTTTTCTGACTTTAAACAAGTTACAGCATTCATGTGAGTACCTGAGCTATTTTTGGTCAAAGCAGCTAACCTGTGTGACAACCTTGAACCCATTTTGAAATTTGCTTGGGGAAATTTTTTTGGCCTCGTATGAAATTTCTATTGAAATAACTGGCTTTCGCCCATGAAAATTCTCCAAACAACAGTGAATGTGCTACTGCTCAAAACTACTGTTTGTAAAGTGAGTATATGGCATGCTTTAAGTTGGCATTAAGAGAATCTGAGTGAAACTGCTTCTAGAATGAGAAAAAAAGTAGGGCGAGACTTGATTTCTTCCTTCAGGAGTTAATTGGATTGTAGGAAGTTGGGTTTGCTAACTAAATGGAGGCAGATCTGAATACCAGTTAATTGTGGAGAATAAGGTGGGACACCTTCCACCGAGACATACGTCATGAAGAGAGCAGATGTCGTTGGGAGGGGGAGGGGGAGGGGAGGTTAACCTTTTTGATTAAAGATTACAAGGAAGCATGCTTTTTTTTTTTTTTTTTTTTTTTTTTTTTATAATTATGTGCATGGATAAATCATTTATTATAAACACTGCAACATTCTGTAAAAAATAAGAATTGTCAGTTTTGATTTCATGGTGATTTTATCAGCAAATTGTATGAAAATGGGGGGTAAAGGGAACAAAAGTGTTTTGTCAGAGGGATGGGATGGATGTGAAATTCATCCACGGCAAGCTTATATATGGGACATAACATTATACATCAATCAGCTTGAGGCCAAGGCCCGGGCAACATATGGAACCCTCTTGCCTGCCTCACCTGTCGCCTGAGGTAAAGGTGGAAAAATAGAGTAGGCCATAACCACAATCACTCAATTACCCATGGTGTTGTTGTTTTACCAGAAATAACATGAGTGCATTCCTCAATGTCCCACCAAACCCCCATGTCCAACCCCCCTCTGTTATAATGGCACCCAGTGAAGAGGGCCTTTTCAGTTGAACAGGTTTTAGGATGAATTACATCAGACAGACTCCCTGTCAAGGCTAAAACAAAATGGATTTGTTTTTCAGACCATATTATTAGGTTCTTCTGTGAGAAATCATTGATTATTCCTCCCATTGAAAAAGGAATTCCTTCCCTCAGCTAACAAACCTCTAAATTCCCATATTAAAGTGCAGATAGTAATCTTCTTTCCTCCTACATCCAAATCTATAGCCACTTTTCCACCGTCAGGCCAAACCATGCTTAACCATTCTGTGCCGATCCGGCCCAGCCAATACGGATATGGTTTCATCTTCCACTGTGGGGCTGATAACAGAGCTCTTTAGAATGTAATACAAATGCGTCAGTCATTGCTTTGGAAATGCAAGAGTTTACAGACATATGTAAATAGCGACCACATTATGGAGGATGATCAGATATTTCTTTTAATTTTATTTAAACTTGTTTACTTCACTCAAATATCACGCTTGGCCAGCTACAGAGAAACTGGTAGCCAGGCAACAGACAAGTGACCAAAAAAGAAAAGTGACCAGAAAATTGGCTTATGACATCCCCTGATTCCTCCTGGATGTTTTTACAGCATTTTAATTAGAATTGTATACATTTTTAGATATAAAATGTACGTTCATGACAGACTGTAACAAGAATTCATTTGAATATCTGTGTGTCAAGTATTAAATTTTTTTTAGCATATTAAACCCTCAAAGTTGAGAACGAGAGACGCTAACTATTCTGAATTAGCATGATTGAGTATGCTAAGCAGCTTTTCAGGTAAACCTACAGGAATGCTAAATGAGTTGCGCTGTCTCAGAGATACTCTGAAGCTCTTGGATTCTGGGAAGCCAAATAAATGTAAATGGAATGTACATTTCAGAGCGCTCAAGAGGCATTGCAGCATTTCACAGAAAAACAAGCACATAAGCAGTGTAGCGTGAATTTTTCTCTTTTTCTTCACTACTGCTATCGCATGCATATGCCCAAACCGGTTAAAAATTCAAAATTGATTTAGTAAAAGGAGTTATATCTAAGGTATACAAATCTGTCATATCAAGTTCATAAAGTCTGATGGAGAATGCTGTGTCACAATACTGGAATTAAAATAAAAATAATACTGGATAATCTTTATTGTAAAAATTAAATACAGATTAATGCTTACAATTAAAGTTACAAAAGTTATTCAGTCAAGAGCAGTGAGTGATTTTCTTTGTCTTTTGTGCACTGATTAACATGACAGATAGCAGCAGATTTATTAGGCTGTTGTCACTTTAAGAGCTTTGCGTGGATCCAATATACTGTTACACGACATGCGTTTTCTTTTAGGAACTATTTATGTTCCAAAGCTGACTGTGTTTACCTGAATACTCGCAAAGTCAGACACTTTGACATAATTTTGTGTGTATTCGACCGTTTGAACGCAATAAGCCACAAAAACAACTCAATTTGGTACTCTCGAGCTGTTTGAGAGGCAGCTTTATGTGCGCGCCACTTCAGCCCAGAGCACACTAAGCCGACGCTGATGAACTAGTGGCGATGAAAGCAGACTGCGGGGTTGGCTCACGTCGGCAGCGTCTGGGTCCAAAGTTGCCCTGACATACCAAACCGATGCTCGACAGCCGACGGCCAAGTAGCACGTCCGTTCTGCGTCTGCGTAAGATGAAATGCCTTTCTGTACTAGCAGGTGGCAGTAGCTGACCAGCCAATCAGAATGATCAGATGGCCTGATGGAGCGACAAGCTCCGATGCCGATTCAACATGTCGAATCGGCCGAAAAAAAGCCGACGAGGACCAACTTCAGCAGACGGTGCGGAACACACTAAGAAAACTTAGTCGGCCGATGAACAAAAACTGCCCGATGGCTTGGTGTGTTCCGAGCTTTATATAGATCAGTGGTGCAAGCGCTTTTGGTTTGAGCACGAAAATGAATAAGTAAAATTGTGCGCAATACACGCAACCCCGTGCTGAAATTCAATCCCTGTAACAAAAATTCAACCACAGCGAATGAGATGAGTGAGTGAGAGGAGGCAGGGGGGCTCAATTTGCCATCGGAGAGAGCAAGAAAGCGCAGCTGGGAACGGAGTATCAATTTTGCGTGAAATGAGTATTGGAATCGTTTCAGATATTTCAGTATCGATACGTATCTAAATATTTTTGACAACACTGCTTGGTTTGTTAAACATCAAAATTGACCATATTTACTTTCTTAATATAATTTTCAGGTGTTACTACAATTTCAATGCATGTTATTCCCAAGGAGGTGTATAAGGGAAAGCAATCCATTAATGATTTATATAATGCTTTCATTGAAATACCTAGCTACTATTTGAACGGCCATCATCGGAGAAAAATGCTTTTTGCCCCTAAAATGGTGTAGTTACAGTATCTACCATCAGGTGCTAAGTGGATCACACTAACCAGCCATACTTTAACCCTTTGGTTATTTCACCGAAAAAAAGGGCTGTCTTCATAAGCTTTCATCAAAATATAAAATAAATGTAAAATGTGAGCATTCTCCGTCTCTAAAATTGTCTCTTGTTCATCTGTGCCACCAAGCCCTATTATTTTTCAGCCCCTTCAACCACCATGTATCCAATCAGTTTCCCATGAATAAAATCAAGTCTCGCTTTACATTTTTCTGTTCTCTAGATCTTCTTTGAAATATGTACCATTATGGAAATAAAAGCGTTGTTTCATGTTGATTTTAAAGGCCTCCTGATCCACCGTCGATTTGTAGAACAACTTTAAATGTGCATATAACAAGTGGTCCCATCAGCTTATCCTATCTCACTTTTTATGTGTGCCGCTGAAACCTTTTGACTAGCATGGACTGATCTATTCATCTAATTCTCTTCATCTGAGTTCATTGTCAGTGTCATACTGTAGTATGTAATAACATAATGCCATATACTGTATGCAGCCTTTCATTATCTTGCTTGTATAGTTGTCTTCCCAGATAGCATACCATTAAAATCCCTTTGCAATATGTTTTTTTTTTTTTTTTTTTTTTCCATTCGTTTATCAGGTGTTACTGGAAATATACAGGAAAATATCTATCTTTTGAACAAACGTACTTTAGTAGTAATTGTTTTCTGTGATCTTACCTTAAAACAAAACTTTGCTGGGAGTGAAACTGGGTCATGAACTTGTATTATTTGACACTTTGTCATTTTTATTTACATGTTTTGTCATCACATTAAATGGTTTTTTGTTTTGTGATGTCTGGAGATCCCCTGGAGGCCATCTCAAAGTGATAAGTCTGATGATTACATTTGACAAAACAACCTAAGCTGGTCAGGCTGGACTAGTTTGTTGGATTTAGATGAGTTTTGGCACTTTTCAGCTTGAACCAATTAAGACCTTCTTTTACTTCTAACAAGAGTGTTAAAAGAGAATATCTTTTCTCCTGCAGGTATGTTCCAGCTCAGACAGGGAGCCCCTGCCACGCTTGTTGAAAATGGCCCTGTTCATCACTGATACCAATCTCCCTGTTATCACAGATATCTCTAATGAGAAGTGTATAAAGCGGGATCTCTGCCCCATCCAATGTTCTGTTCACACCCCTACCATCTGGAAAAGGGCGAAGAAGCCTTCAGGACAAAATATCTAGATTAAGAAACAGTTTCTTCCCACAGTCCACCAGACTACTGAACAACCTTGCTGGAGAGTGTTTCATTTTGTCTGAATTAACTGCTCTGCAGAACCTTGCAAACTTTATACTTTTTTTTTTACATTGCACTTAAATTCGGCAAAAAAAAATCAATAAAACAAAAGAACAAATACACTAGTTACAAGCATAGATAAATACAATATAACAAAGTTACAAATAAAGTAAGGTCTAATTGTAGCATTCAGGTCCAGAAATTTAATAATTAGTCCTAAATGTAAAATGTATATAAATTAAATAGAGTCTTTGTTAAAGCTGTGTTTTGTTGTTTGATTAACATTGATGATAGACAGCAGCAGGTATTATAGGCTGCTGTCACTTTAAGACCTAATGCATTGATCCAATGTAAGGATACACATCTGATTTCTTTCTCAACTGTTTACGCTCATTTAAGATATAATTGACTGTTTTTAAGAGAATGCTTGCCGAGATACAATAGGTGTTTTGATCATTTTTTGATAATTTTGTGTGTATGTGTCTGATGCTAAAGAGGAACACTTGCAAATGATAAACTTTCACTCTATGATGGTTAAACTTTGCAATTAATCCATGAATCATATGGGTGCCGAACCGTGGGGCCTGGTCTGTACGATCACAGATCAACTATGATCCATTTAAACCCTATCAACAACTAATGAACAACCAAGTCTTGTCAATAATCTGTTTCACTTTAATGCATGTCACAATACGAAAGAAAAGATCTGTTGGTACTTCCATTACATTGCAACTTTAAACCATTGAGAAAAAGAAAAATAAATGGTTAAAGGGGTACTTCACTGCTGGCAAAATGGGCTTTCAATAAAACTTGGCTGCCAATACAGAAAAAGATGTTTTTGTTTGTTTGTTTGTTTGTTTTTTTAAATTGGTGCTACCTGACTAGAGAAAAAAGGCGGTTGTCTTCCCTTTTGCCAAATAGGTAGAAAAACTTCAACACCCATAATGCATGGGGTATATTGTTGTCCAAGGCTACTCCCACTAGCCTGATGTGGATAAACTTACCAGAGTCAAATACTGCCTTGGTTTAGTAGGAAATACTTCTTTGCAAACTTTTAGTCATAATGGTGTAAACTTGTTCCAGGGTGCAGGAATTCAAAGAGTAAATGTTTAGTGAGTTACTTTCGGGAGTGAGTTACTTTCGATTTCCAGTGAAGGATCCAGTGCATTGTAGGAAGTGGCTAAAGGCTGCAAAGAAACGTAAATATGGAGAGAATGGTGCGACGGGAAATCTGAAAAACCTCTATGTTTGTAGTCAACATTTCAAACTGGATGACCACAAACAGTGTTTTTTGGCTAAACGGAGGGGGAAAACTGAAAGAAACTGCTGTTCTGTCAGTTCCGCCCAACCCAGATTTTTGCTGACAAAAAAAAAAAACATTAATTTTTCTTTCCAAGTAACACAAAGAATTGTTCATTTACATATACTATTGACATTGTAACAATACAAAATGGGTTGAAAATCAACGAAGTTACACTTTAGTGGTTGTTGTATAATGTGACATTTATAGACAGCTACCATTGATATTAACTGCATGGTCAGTCCTCCTCGATAATAAAACAAAAACAAGATAGCGTTGCTTGGACTGGCAGAGGTTTTTCACTGTGCAAATGATTTGCAGTCATTCCAGTATTCAGCAGCCAGCGAAAGGCCAGCTCTATTAGGTTTGAGGCAGGAGGGAGAGGATGAGCACTGCAGCGAGAGGGCAGAGGAGAAGAGACAGGCAGGGGGTCTCTGCTAGCATTTTCAGCCAGTTGCACTAATGGAACAAATAAAAGAATAAACACATTCTATTATTTCCTCACCCTGCTGGGCATAGTGAGTGATACAACAAACAACTGAAAAACAATGTCACTCCAGACCTCGTTCTTCTGCCTAAAGAGGTATTCAGGACATCTAAAAAATAAATAAATGGTTATATGAACACATCAGCAGTGTGATGGGTACATCATTGGTCACTCAGATGTTGCTCCTTTATACCTCAGGCATCTTAATGGCATTCTTACTTTTTAAATTTACGTATCAACTTTTTGTGTCAGACATTCCTCCTAAGATTAACTGGATTAAATAAAAATAGACACAAAGGAGAGAATTGTTGATATACAGTACAATGAGCTATGCAGAATGTAGACTTAATTTAATTTGGTGAAAAATTTGATGAGATATAATTGAGTTTATTTTGAAATTTCTGACATTTGATTGCAGACTTCTGGCAAATCTGATCACAGTGAGATTTTGAGATCTGCAGAAAAATCTGAAAAGCAGGAGATCTACGCCATTTGCTCTCCATTTAAAGTCACGATAAAATGGAAGTAGCAGCAGATCTTTTCTTCCGTATTCACTGTAAAAGAAATATTGTTGGTTTAACTTAAAAAAGTAAGTTACCTGGTTGCCTGGTTGAGTTCATTGAAATAAAACATTTGAGTTAATACAATGGTGAAAGGTTTAATCAACAGAAACTCAAAATATTGTTATCTGAACCACATTAATTAGGTTAATTAAGTTAATTTGACAAAAAAAAAAAAGTTTCAAATCATTAATTACAGTGTTGTAATGTAATGGATTATCAAAAAAAAAAAAAAAAAAAAAAATGTAGTGCAGGGTCTTGGTTCAATCCATCAGTTATTGATTGGATTTTGAGATGTGGGTGTTGCACTCAAAAATAACTACAGAGCCAATGGGTGGAGCTTGATGTCCACCGCCCCCTCGGACATAATGGGTGGAGCTAGATTGTCCAACTATACCCTAACCCTACCCATAACCCTATTGCTAAACATAACTCCACCCATTACGTACAGAGAAGATGTCTGGATGTCATTTGGCTCTGCAGTGAGCACCACTTGAAAATGGAGGCAGATGAATGCAAACTTGGAGAGGTGGGGTTTAAGCAGAGTAAATGATTGGAAAAGTCCTGCATATGTCACCATAGAGAAGACTGTCGTTTTAACCAGAAGATTCAGTTATGATATTTTGATTAAAAATTACGTTAATTAAAAAATAAACAATGAATATAATATGCATTGATGAATCATCTACAATAAGATCAGTATTTAGAAGATAGATGGGGTGAACTGTCATTTCATTCTGAATTTAATCCCACACATGCTCTCTAGGAGAAACAACTATGATATTAAAGAGATCTCATTTTTAGTTATTCTTTGATTTGTGAGAACAAAATGTTTTTATCGACAAATTAGATCTTGTTAAATGACCCAACCACAGCTATATTAGAGAAATAAGCTTAAGTCATCATGCTTGAAGCTTCCGCCGAGGGTGTTAGCAAATTAGGCTCAGAAATGTTGTTTGTGTCCATTTTAAACATTTGAAACTGTGAGCCTAAGTAAAATAATTAAACATGGAGAGAACAGCGCCATTCTGATGAGCTCTAATTGTATATAATGATTTTAATTAGTACTAATCCTACAATAATGGTATACATTCAGAAAAGATTTATCTTCTGAGTGCTGATGATTCATGTCTTTGGTTGCACTGTAGTGAAATTTTTAATAATTTTCAATAGCCATCCTTCCCACAGCTAGACAAACATATTTGTCTAGTGCTGCGGGTGAAAGCTCCCACGTGTGTTTATGTACACAAATATTCCCACATTCACACCATAACTGAAAGCGTTCCAGGATGTATAGAACTCCACACAGGAAAGAAAAAAAACAACCTGTTATCCACAGTGACTAAAGGAACAATGACAGAATCACATACTAGCCTATATGTTACAGCTAAGCTGTTTGTTACTCATATGTATTCTATAGATAGATACCCACAAATCCAGTGTATTTGCCAAAGAATGAATGTGCTTTTTCATATCTCCGGAACTGGTTGCAAAAGCATGTATTTACACAATATTTTTTGCTTTTCTCCTTGCTCGGTCCCTGGAGCCATAGTGCAATGTGTGTGCACAGTTCTGTGGGCTACAGCTCTCAGAATCACCATGCATACGCTAGCACAATTTACCGTGAAATGGGCAAACAGCGAGGAGGCGGCTCTGTTCCACTTTTGGCATCGTTTGAAACTAGATGTGTGATACGAAGACCAACAACATCACTGGCAACCATCAAGAATTCTTCTCAGGCTGGTGCCGAGGGTTTTATATTTACACAGCAGAAATGGTCCCATCATACTCTGCTGAATGGCGTTCACTGTGGTTTTTCAGGGAGAGGTGGAATGTTAGGAAATATTTTGTGAGATTAAAGCAGTCTTAAAGGTGCAATAGGTGATTCTCTACAGAAACATGTTTTGTTATACTGGTTGAAAATCTCATATCCTAATAGCAATCACTATGTTAAACGGTCTAAATGTATTTTTTATAAATATATATCATCTGTGGAAGGAGTAGGACCGTAAAATGTTGATCCAATTATTGTATTCAGTCCGAATGAAATACGATGTCATACCTGCCTGTCAACGTGTGTTTTTACATACCCTCGTGCACCCTGTTCGCGCAGACATCATACGTCATCAGCGCGTTTCATGCTATGCAGAGTTTATGTAGACAGTCTCAGAACAAGCCTTAGGCAAGTGAAATGTTTAGCACCTAGCAGCTTTGATTACACCTCTCCGGCCAGCTTATTATCTGTCTGAAGGACTCTAGTTCCATCATTTTAGCCCCTTGGAAGAAAAGTGCCAGCTGCTCCCTGTATATTCATTTTAAGACATACTTTATTATTGTCCTTAAACCTGGATTTAGCATCTGTCGATGATTAACTGTTCACTTTATATGTGTTCTGATAGTCCTCAAACATGGCAGTATGAAAAAAGGGCAATAAAATGAAAAATCCATGAATATGAAGGATTTCACAGGGCCCTAAGGTGTGTCCCTGATTAAATGACAGATGGACAGGCTCATCTAAGTGCATTTGGGCAAGATGTATTCAGAGGATCTGCATTTAATTACAATGGGCACTTTGGATGGAACTGCAATAACTGTTTGGACCATTAATCTTGCCTAGTTGGCATGAATACAAATAAAAAAGGGAGGAAAACACTTATGTTTGCAGCTCTAGTCTATGGACATTCTAGTTAATCTTAACGCCAAGAGTTAGTTTTGGAAGATTGTGATAAATTGCTTCACTCAGTTTAACCAAAAAGTCCCTCTAAAGCTATTCCCTCAATAAACAAATCTGATAACTAATCAAAATTGAGTACATTTAGTAAATTTTCTTCAAAATCTACAATATTCTAGGTGGTTTACTTCCAAATGTGTATGTTGTAGACGAGTCAAGCTTATCTAAATATAACAAAGTGTGCTTCTCAATTGCAAGGCTGTGAGGCTGTGTTTTTCCTAGTCCAGTCCTAGTCTAGAGTCCTCTTTGGTATTGAACACTAGGCAGCCTAGTAAGTCTGCACGGCTATGCCATAAAGGTTTTGTGCCCTACAATGTTGCAATTAAAAGACTATCAAAAATGAATTTGGAAAAAATGTTATATTAAAAATCTTGCATTACATAATGAAATTGGATGAGCTCAATGGCAATTCAATTTCTGCCAATTTTTTTTCGTGAATTGGAATGTGGGCAAAGGATTGTGGGTGGTTTAGAGGGCGCAGAGGATACACTTGCAAAATGAAAGCTGTTTTCAAATGTTCTTTCAAATTGAGAGTGTTATTTCTGCTCCACTAGGGGCATTAAAAAGAAACTACAATCTGTTTAGATGGCCTAACTGAGCTAGGCATAATAACTTTGGCTCAACCAATGGTGTAAAGTTGGGGCGGAACTACCTGATTGTCTGACCAGTGGCAGATGGGGAGAGTATTTGAAACTTATTTGATAACAATCATTATATTTGGAATTCTGTTTGATGGCGCTAGTAGCGCGGTGTCGTACATGACGTGTCACCTTTAAAATGTCTTAAATTAAGGTTCCTGTAGACCAGGGGTGTCCAATCCTGCTCCTGGAGGGCCACTGTCCTGCAGAGTTTAGCTCCAGCCCAAATTAAACACAGCTGAATCAGCTAATCAAGGTCTACTAGGCATACTAGAAACTTCCAGTCAGGTGAGTTGAGGAAAGTTGGAGATAAACTCTGCAGGACAGTGGCCCTCCAGGACCGAGTTTGGACACCCTTGCTGTAGACCAAACAATAGAGCATGCTGCGAACATTGCCAAGGTTGTTTGATTCCCAGGGAATGCCATTAAGTAATAATAATACATATATACATTGGATGAAATGTAAGTCGCTCTGATTAAAGCGTCTGCCAAATACCCCAACTTAATGAAATAATTATCTTTTAAAAACAATTGTGAACAAACAAGACCTTGGATTTGATCAAGTCTATATATTAGTGTTTTGTGTGGTACACAAGCAGACAGAAATAATTCTCACTTGATTTTTGGAAGCACAACAAGCTTCAAGTAAAGATGTTCTTCACACCAAACACTGATCAGCGGGCACACTTACAATACTCTCTGGGGTAAAATGCTTCAGAAAAACAGTTTTCTGCTGAGAGGAACAGCACACAGTCATATCCCCTAGCTGAGAAGCTTATCCAAAGGTACATAAGCCTTTGTTTCGAGCCAGGAGCACTGATGCTGTCCGGTACAATTTCCTTTGAGACCAGCTGCAATAATATGGTTCCTCTTGGATTCCTCATGAGCCAGACAAGCCCTTGTTTTCCACCTCTATGCTAAGGATTTACTTGCAGAGCAGTGCCTGTGCCGTGGTGTAAATCTGTATTGAACTCGGCCTCATGGTTTGATAACCAGACGTTTCTCTAAGCACCCCAGACAGCCTTTATCCCTCAGCTTAATGTCCTTGCAGCTGAATGTAATGTGAGGAGATGGATGGCCCCAGCCCTCTCCCCACACCAACACCGGGCTGTGAGATTGCATGTCTGATACCGTCCTCCATCTCGTCGGCCGTGGCATTGTTCTGATCAATACGGCTCCCCGATCCGCCGTCCGTCAAGCCTGGAGTCGAGCAATATCTCAGAACGGAGAGTACGGAGACGGGCGGGGAAGGAAGGCGAGGGGGCCTCTAGGAACGACCCTTTCGTTCTCGCTCGATCTATCCCACAATTGCCACTCTTGAAGGAGGGAACTCTGTTTTCTCGGCCCTCTTTTCTAAACTGTCCCAACCCATCTGACAGTTTGTGATCTACCGGGTGCCTTTAGAGTTCAAGCGTTGACCTGGACTCTGTGAGAACCCTTCTCCATCACTGCCGCCATCATTTCTCTTCCTCTCTGAGGGGAAGTGCTGCTTCTCCATTCCCTCTCATTTCAAAAATCAACTGCTCTCACACGACATCCCATCACAGATTTAGAAGAAGCCTGGAGGGGACAGCAAGAGTACAGCGGGATTTTCTGCCGCTGGCGATCTTCAAATTCAGAATACGGGCCTGGTTGTAAATGAGCCTTTTTGACTCACTTGAACAGTCTCTAAGCAAAATGACTGTTCCTTTCACCTTAAGGGTAACAGTCCTGTTCGGATAGTAGCGTAGCAATGTCAATAAATCAAGCACGAGATAATGTGACAGGAGAAAAATGAAGCCTTCTCTCAACGCCATCAGACAAAAGGGTCAAAAGTGGAATTAAATAACCCTACCTCCCCCTTTTTTGCATGACAGGAATGTGCTAATGGTGTCGACCTGATCCCCAAGACTTAAAGTACAATACGGGAATTGCTGCTGAGTTAGTCCATCTGCTTCTCCTTAGGCCATACATTATGCAAAAGCACAATTAGGGTGATTTATAAAAGACGCGATTGGATCTTCAAGGCTACATCCGCTCGTCGGTGACTGGGTTCATTGCAGGCCCTAGGTTTCTTTTAAGTGTGTTGAATTTATTGCAAGCTTTAAAAGCACATTGACTGACATGACACAATGAACCTGGAAAATATTATACAAGCTTCTTCATATTCTATTCTTCATTCTATTTTAGGATTGCTTTTACTTGATTAATCATTTTACTTTTTGCATTTCTTTGTTGTATATCTTTTGTATTTAAAGTATGTTGTTTTCTGTTATGTTCTCTTGTAAAGCGCTTTGAGAAAGACACTTTTAAAGGCGCTATATAAAATAAATGTATTATTATTATTATTAATATTATTATTAGAGTCATAGTGTCTACTTTAAATTGCACATTGTACATACAGCTTTTGGCTTTTTTTTTTTTCTTGTTATATGTACATTTTGCTCTGAACCTAGAAGCAACAGCAGTCCCTTGTGAAAAAGAAGTGTGCTTAATTGTATTGAATGTCCCCTTGTAGTGTACTTCAAATTTTAAAGGTATATTTAAAAAAACTGTAATATAATATTAATGAATTCGAAATGAAATAAAAGGCCACTTAAGTGTACTTAAAGAAAGTAAATTTCCATGCCCATGTTTCTTAAAACGCATAAGTGCCCTTTGTAATAATGTCAATTTACTTGTTAATGTTTTACTTGAAAGAACATTTTAAATCATGTTTTATTCTTTTCTCATGCTTTAAAAAAAGTACACTTATTTTCGATTCATTGACTAACTAAAGCACATGTGGAGTCCTTGATTTTAATTTTAATTGGAGTATGTTTTTCCATATTACATTTAAAGTTAATTTATTTTAGATTTACTAAGTTATACATCTAAAACTTCAACTTATTAATTACATAACAGTACAAGTTTCAATAGAAATGACATTAAATCTAAAACACTCCAAAGTTCAACTATAATACATTTTCATTTAATTGAAATTAACAATCAGTTAAGTGACTGAAAACATTACATTTAATTTGCACTACAGTTTTTCATAATAAGTATTCCTTTTAAAAGTATGCTAGTGTACTTTTTTTCACAAGTGGTTTGGAAAACTAAACCTACAAATAAAACTTGGCATCTTTATTTATTTATTTATTTATTTTTTATGTCTTCTGCTTTTGATGACATGAAATAATAAAACCCATCGCTATTTATGACAAGACAAAGCGACTCTGCAGCAAGCCGGCGTTCGATAGTCGGCTGAGTATGCACTAGTGGGTATTTAGTGAGTCACATATGGTTTCAGAAATTACAGTTCATTTTTGGCCTGTAGGTGAGTGAAATAAGAGGAGGAAAGACTCGAGGGGTGATGCTGGGAATGTCAAGCCCGGAGCGTGTTGTGAAAAAGAGATATTTCTTGTAAATCTCCAGCAGATGGGGGGCCGATAAAACTCACAAACACAATCACCAGCAGCTTTATTACAGCCTACACATCTGTTCCTGGAGTTAGCCTACCTCTGCATCTCTAGAACTCACAATGGAGCTGTGTAATATTTCACTTATTGTCTTTTAATGCCACTGGATAGATCTGCTAGGATTCCCGTGGCTCTCTGGCTGTAAAAAATTCATCCAATCAGGATTATAATTGAAGCAATATGCCACTGTATCTTCCTCAGAAACGGTGTTATCGTGAGCTGCATTAAGCTAGCATATAACAATACAACCTTTGTTTTAGTATAAGATAAAAATAAGAAATTAAAGAATAGTTCACCCAGAAATGAAAATTCTACATATTATGTAGAATATTAAACATTATATATTGTCATTCCAGACAGGCTGTAGTGGTGGGGATTTTTAAGTGCCTCAGCAAGTAATTGACTCGTTCATTCAACTGATTCGTTCAAACACAATGATTCATTCAGGAACTAAACACTGCACTACTACTGTGTGTTGATCAAAGTCACAAGTTGATTCTGATTTGACTCTGTTTGGAACTATTTTAATTGGTGAAGCAAAATGAAAGTCTAAAATGTAAATTCCTTAACGTATTAAGGGTTTGGAGCGTAATGAGGGTGAGTAATTAATAACAGAATTTTCATTTTTGGGTGAACTAACCCTTTAAAAGTGATGGCAAAGCTTAATTTTCATCAGCCATTACTGTCACATGTTCCTATCACAATTCATTGGATATGCCGATTTGCTGCTCAATAAACATTTCTTATTTTTATCCATATTGACAACAGTTCTGCTGCTTTATATATTTGTGGAAACCGTGATATATAATTTTTAGGATTCTTTGATAAATAGCAAGTTTAAAGGAATAGCATTCATCTGAAATGTGCACACACTACTCTTTTGCCATGTTTTTACTTTTATTTCACAGATAAATTTCCGCTTTGGGTGAAGGATTAAAGCATCATTTTGCGACGCCTCAAGCAGTGCCTTAGCTGTATCTTTCATCCATTTTCAAAATAAATATATAGAATAAAAGGCTATACACAGTTCTCCACAAGATGTGCCTTTCATCCACTTTAGATTCGACATAAGCAGTAGGCAGTTGTGAATTTAATTGTTTCCATTTCCTGTGACCCTGTAGAAGAAGCAACAGCTTAGGTAGGGTGATGCGTCAGAGGTAAAGTGAGGAGTGAAGGACGTGGTAAGTGGAGAGGGCGTCAGACCACTGCAGACAAATGGCAGCCTGCTGCCGATGAAGGTAAGCCTGTGCCATCTGCAGCACTCTGATGAGCTGACAGCAATTTCTCACCCCACTGATGCACAACCCCTCTGCCCCTCTGCCTCCCTCTCTCACTCACTCATGTTCTTTATCCCCCCTTCCTCATCTGTTTTTATGTCTGCTACACCTCCCTCTGCCATCCACAACTGTTTCGCTCTCTGCTGACATACACAAATTCTGCTTTAATCAAATTAACTTATTCTTGCCTACCGGTGCTGCACGGTGTTAAAACAGTTCATCGGGTACAGTACGAAGGCAGGAACATGCTTACAGCTGCATGTGGGAGGGAGGTAGGTCAAAGTCATATGCCAGCAGGTTAGTGTAATGACCTGCCTGGGGGAATGTATGTCCAATCTCCACTACATAGAGCAGGACTATGACGTTGAGTTAAAGTGAATGAGCCGTTGCTTGACAAAGTCTGATAAACATCCATTGAGGCCGAGTCTGCTTCTCACCTCTGAGAAGAAGATTTTATCAGGAGAATAAAGCTGTCCAGGGAATGATGAGACTTTCTTCTATACATTACTCCATTTACCACAGGCAACTCTCTCCGCCAGTGCCTGGGTCTGGATCTTTTTTTCTCTTTAACTGTTTTTTTTTTTTCTTTCTTTTTTTCACTATTAAGATCAGCACGCATGCACACACATATTTTCATAAATTATGACCTTTTTTGTGTAAACCTGCATCTATAATCAGAAAAGGCATTCTGGATAATGATAATTATAGAAGCCCATTTCTGCCATAAAAAAATATATGCTTTGATATATCATAATTATGATGTACTAAGTCATATTTTTGAGATGAAAAGTCAAAATGATGACATACCAAGTCGTAAGTATGAGATGAAAAGTCAACATTATAACTTAAAATGTGAAATATGACACACAAAGTCAAAATTATGATAAAATCAATATTACAACTTAAAAAGTTGAAATTAAACTTTAGACATAAAAAGGTCAACTCGAAATTATTACATGGTAGTTCATATTTGAGATAAAAAGTTGAAATTATGACTTAAATCATGACAAAGTCCTAATTTTGACTTTTTAATGGCTTTTTAAATAATTATGACATACCAAGTCATAATTATGACATCCTGTCATAATGAGTTTAAAAAGTCGAAATTTTGAGATAAAAAGTTGAAATTATTACATACCAAGTCATAGTTATGACATACCAAGTCATAATTATGATAAAAAGTCAAAATTATGACTTTCTGTCATAATTTCTACTTGTGTTATGACTTAGTAGGTCATAACTCAGTCATAATTTTGACTTTTTACTCTCATAATTATGACTAAGTAAAAATTATGAAATAAAAGTTGAAATGATTACATACCAAGTCATAGTTATGACATACCAAGTTATAATTATGAGATAAAAAGTCAAAATTATGATTTTCTGTCATAATTTCTACTGGTGTTATGACTTATAATTTCGACTCCTAATTATGACTTTTAAAGTCATACTTTCAACTTAGTATGTCATAATTTTGACTTTAAAATCTTAATAATTATGACAATGTCTCATCATTTTGACTTCGACTTTTTGTCATAAATATGACTTTTTATTTCATGACTTAATATTCTTATAATTTTGACTTTTCATCTCATAATTGTGACTTCTGATTAATTCACCACAATAGTTAAATTAGAACAAGAAGAATAATGTGCAGTAAACAATAAACTATTTACACTAAAAACTACTGTGTTTATGATTGCGATAAATTAAAATAATATGATAAATACCAGTTTGCAACATCAAGCAGAGTTTTTATACAGCAAAATAACTGGAAGTGCCTGACACCTGAAGCCATGCACATTCAAGTTAAAAATGTCTTTGTCCATTTTAACGTTAAAAATAAGGTGATACAGCATGTGTTCTAGCTAGACATCAGATCATATTGTTTAGGTCTTGTTCATGCAACTGAAAAAGTACCACAACAGCTTTAAGGATTTGAAATTGAAATCTAACCTGACATAACCAATTGTGCTGTTTGAAGTGGCTCTGAACACTATCTAAAGAGATAAAGAAATACAAATTTGAATAGCCTCGCTGAAATGCATGCAAAGTGATAAAAATAAATAAATAAATAAACCAAATGCTTCATTTGGACAAGACCAGATTTCCCTGTGGAAATTAGGTGAGTTTGCGCTTCACAGATGTACTTTGTGATTTGAATCCGGTCCAAATCATACAAGCCTGTGTCTTTTCTTTCTCACAGAACCTTAGTGTAAATTATGGAGCACATTACCTATAGTTTTTCAGGTAACTCTTCGGTCCTGTGAGAAATCAGATCCCATCCAGATAGGAATATCTATGATTTCTGTGAATTATTTTTCACAGCGCTTCTCCTCATTAATATATTAGCTATTTCATTGCTTGCTGGAATTAATTATGCATTGCACTTCAACAGTTGGTGTTTCAAGTATTGTTGGCATCTCAGATCTAAATAAAAAAGAGATTCATTATTATTACTAAATTTTCTGATCGCATACTGACATGGTCAGATACGATCCTCATAATTAATTACTTGAATTATATGCATAATTTTATAACTATATCTATAGTTTTTGATTGTTTTGTGATGCACACATTCAGTATGACCTTCCATTTTTAGACACTCTCATCAGTAATACCTCGAATCAATACATGAAATCACAGATATCCTCTATTAATAATTGTAATTCATTTATTAGGTTTGATAAACTAATCCATCTAAATAGTGCTACAGCAAGTACAACGTTGAAATTCTGAGGGTGATCTGGAATATATCTCAAAAGATCCTTCAGTTTCTTACTTCTAGAGGGATTATATCTATTACTAATACCTACTTAATCTGGAAGGCTGATAAAATCATAAAAATGAGGTAAAACAGGATAGAAGCTGATTAGAGGGATATTCAGTGATGCCTGACATTTTATCTTATAGGTTTGATCTTATAGCTCTCCAACTCTGGGTCTTTTTTTTTTTTTCTTTTTTCATTTGCAGATCTTCAAGGTTATTTCAGAAACCCTTTTTTTGTGTTGCATAATTGACTCCCCGATGAAGGATAACTATGATTTACTGAGACTGTCCATACATATTCTTCCATATTTCAACTGTGATTAACGGCATGATAGACTCAGACTGATGGGTGTATCATACGTCATGCAAAGTAGTCAATCATGACCAGGCTATTAGTCAGCATGAAACCTGACAGGAACAGTCAAGGAGAAAATCTCTGCTTCTGGAGTTCTTTGGCATCCACATGGGCTCATTCAAATCATTGAAATCAATATATAATATATATTTATGTCTATTTAAAATAACTCTTGTTGGGTCTTGCAGTGACTTTCCACTCACAAGGGAAACAATCTATCCATGATAGCCATCATATGACTCTCTGACTGGCATAAGATTCATTTTAATGATGCGCAGTACATTTTTCCCCGGTTGTATATTTGTGAAATTGCAGTACATATGGATCCAGAGTATGTTTTCATCTATTATTTGCCATCTTAACCTTTCTCGTTGTGGCTGTTCTAGCTTGTAACTGCAGAACAGCAGATACAAAGGTCATTTCTCATTTGCATTCCATGCGTTTCTGCTCCTTACTGAGGAAAATATAATTAATTGCTTAGTTAAAAAAAAGTCAACCAGTAAAGCATAAAACAGAGTCCAATGGATTACAAAAGACATAATTTGGTGATGCATGCATGGAAAGTGTGCTGATGTCTTTTTGCACATAATTATTCTCTTTTCCAACACAGACTGCAAATCTAAATTCATTCCTTAATTGTGAATTTCATGCCATTATGTAATTGCAGAAACTACTAAATGTTTCTAAAATGTTACATAAGTTATTGCTTGTATTGTAAACCTCACTAATGGATGTATATGTAAACAAATAACACCTACACCAAAACAACCAGATCTCATTAGTATTTGTAGACTTAGTCAACACCTACATGTCATTTTTTGTATGTATGTATAAAATGTACAATGTAGACATACTAACAGCATCTAAAACATAAATGTATATGCACAACTTTATAAACTTTAAATATATAGTGTTAACTATTAAAAACTGTTTTATTAAATTAAAATAAAGCTGAAATAAATTAAAATTAGAAATGTTGCCTTGGCAGCTAAATGAAATAAAATAAGTATTAAAATTACTTAAATTAAAATGGAAATAAAAATAAATGAAAGCTAAATTGAAATATAAAAAACTAGTGCTGTCAAATCGATTATGTCTAATATGAAAGTTTGTAAATATATATATATATACACAGTATATATATTTACAAACTTTTGTTACATGCGATTAATCTTGATTAATCGGTTTGACAGCACAAAAAAACTGATAAAAATTGATAAAAAATGATAAAAACAAACTAAAAACAAACTTAAAATACAAAAATAAAAGCACACATACATTAATATATTATTATATTATGTATTTTTTGGCACCTAACAGTACCACTACCCAAAGCCTAACCACTTCTTAAAAATAGGCTATAAAACTCACAATAGGCAGATAAATGAACAGTGACAATAAATTGTTACAATAAAGACATGTTTGAGCATGTTCATCAAAGTGTACTTTAAGGTGCCCATTTAAAAGTGGGAAAAGTTAAAACATTACTAAAAAAAATTACTATTTAAAGAATTAGTTCACTTCAGAATTCAAATTTCCAGATAATTTACGCACCTCCATGTCATCCAAGATTTTTATGTCTTTCTTTCTTCAGTTGAAAAGAAATTAAGATTTTGTCTTGCACTAGCTTTGCGACGCGTCACGCATTGTGTAATCATGTTGGAAAGGTCACACGTAATGTAGGCGCAAGTATGATCCAGTGTCTACAAAGCAAACGTGTAAAGACTAAGTCAAACGGCCTTTACAAAAAAAGGTAAAATAACGATGTCTGATGATTTTGAAGTTGGAGGAGAAAATGAGATTTACCGCGGTACTTCCGTCTATGTCACACATGACCTTTCCAATGTGATTACATAATCTGTGGCGCATTGCAGAGCCAGTGCAAGATGAGCATTTGTGGTTAAAAATTATATATATATATATGTATATATTTAGAAAATGACCAATTGTTTCGCTAGATAAGACCCTTATTCCTCGTGTAGAGCGCTTTGAAGCTGTATTGAAACCGTAATTTGGACCTTCAACACCTTGGTAGTTGTTGAAGTTCACTATATGTAGAAAAATCCTGGAATGTTTCCTCAAAAACCATAATTTCTTTTCGACTGAAGAAAGAAAGACATAATCATCTTGACATGGGGGTGAGTAAATTATCAGGAAATTTGAATTCTGAAATGAACTAATCCTTTAATTTTAAAAACAAATGTGAGTCTAACGAGAAACTTTTAAGCTACACCCATTTCCCATCCAAACAGTTGAACAGAACTGCTGTAGATTATCAGCAAAACTTCAGAGCACTGAAGGAAGCAATACAAGAAACATCCTAACTAAACATGGCATGTTTGTCTAAACTGCTCCCAGATGCTTTGTCTGCATGTGGTAATATTACTGGAACTGTGTATAATGCAGCAGCTGTCTGTGGCCAACTCAAGCCTTTGTCCATGTAGTAAAATAATTCAGAGAGAGACGGTTCAAATGAAAGCAGGGCCACTAACCCCACTTGGGGGGAAACAGGAAACACAGTGACAAACAAGAGTGGCAGAGCAAATACACATCTGTCATCAGCCTGGCGGAGGTGAAAGACAGATCTGGATGAAATCACATTGAGAAAAAGACTGAAAGATGCGGTTTCCTTCTGTTTGTTCTTTGAACTCTGTTTTCAAACAATGTTTTCTCATATACAGGGAAAATTCGTGGAGATGTTACTCCGTGTGCCAATTAGGGAGATGGAACCCAGTGAGTCACTCTGCCAAGATGTTGTTCATTAGCAGGAATGATGTGTGTATCGGGCTGGAAAAATAAGGTAAGGACACCAGTGAATGAACACTTAAGTATTTTCACAATGTTTATTTGCAAATAATATGACATTTTAATACATATTGGCCCGGTTTCACAGACAGGGCTTAGACTAAGCCAGGATTAGGCATTAGTTTAATTTAAGTAGCATTTATAAATGTGCCCCAGAAAAAAAAAAAAAAAAAAACATTTCTGGTGTGCATCTTGAGACAAAACAATGGCACTGACATATTTTAAGATAAGTCAGTGCAAGTTGCTTTCAGTTAAAACAGCTCAAACATGCATTTTAATCTAGGACTAGTTTAAGCCTTGTCTGTGAAACCAGGGGATTAAAACAGCTAACATTTAATAGCCAATGTCAAATACATATTTACATGCAGTATATATTATAACCCCATCAGACTACCTCCCATGTATTGTGTTATATAGCTGTTTGCAAATGTAAAAGGTCTGCAAAGTTTGGAGTTAATCCCCCGGTTTCCCAAACAAGGCTTAAGCTAGTCTTAGACTAAAATGCATGTTTGAGCTATTTTAACTAAAAGCAGTTTGTACTGACATATCTTAAATTATGTCACTGACATTGTTTTGTCTCAAGATGCACACCAGTAATGTGTTTTTCTAGTAAACATTTATAAAAGCTATTTAAATGTCCTAATTGAACTAAGGCCTAATCCTGGTTTAGGCTAAGCCCTGTCTGTGAAACCAGGCCATTGTCTTCTAAAATGAAGAACCGATTCTGAACTGCCTGAAACGAGTTGTCAGTAATTTCAGTCTTACTTCCTGCACAAACCTACGTAGGTTTGTAACAAATCTGCATAATGCCAGCCTAAGGTCTTCACTGGCTGACCGCAAACAACGTCTACTTTGGCCTGCCCTCAACAGCTGTAGTTGTAGCTGAGGCCTGGAAGAGCTTGGTTTGCAAAATCTACTATATGTGCACTTCGAAAAGGATGAGGAATTGATATATCTCGAAATGGGTTTATATTTTGTAAAATTTTGGACGGATTCCCTCAATCACCCGCACTTGATGGTTTTGCACGAATGCCTATGTTACATTTCAGCTTCAAAACTAAGAAATTCACCAAAAGACGACAACTTTAGGGCACTATTCATTCTGTACCTACAATAAGATTAGAGTAAACTTTATAGTTACCTACAATGTGTCGGAAATCGAATATCAATAAAACACATCATCAAATTATATTTGAAAGGATTATTGCCATTTCCATATAGACATCAGTATATTTGTATAAATATTTTTTGCTAGTACTTATCTGTATTTAATTGCCAGAAACATAAAATAAACATTATATGGTGAACACTGAACATTTGTGATATATGACAAGCGCTGACTGCGTTCGTCTCTGGCTCAGCGCCAGCCAAAGTGCAAACGCAGATTTGAATTTAGCAGTTGCTCATGTGACGCACTGAACGTTCTAATCACACCGGTGTGATCATACGCTTCAAAATGTTAATTATCAAATGTAAAAATAATATTTTTTGCATTCAAATCCATTTGGCTAAAAAATCTGAGGAGGCACTTGACCCTCGGTTTAAATGGGCATGATGCCTCTGACTGACACCATTGTTACTATTCATATCACTGTGTATACAAGTGCTGAGGAAGCCTCTGGAGCTGAAATACAGTAATGGCGGTTTCATTTCTGACATGTGCTGTAAGCGGATTGGGCCATCTGACCAATCAGGCTCTCAGAAAAGAGGGGTTTAGAGAGACCAGGGGGCGTATTCACAAAACATCTTAAGGCTAAAAGTAGCTCCTAACTTGCAGATTTAGGAGAAACTCTTAAAAATAATGGGCGTGTCAGTCCTAAATTTAGTACTCCTAAATTTTTTCTCTAAGAGTATTTCACAAAGCATTTTACTGCTAAAACTAGCTCTTAAATCTGTGAATAGTTCACTAAGACCAAATCATCAAACAATCCTAAAATGGTTGTTGCCATCAATCTGCCTCAGCAATCTGCCCAAAGACACTGTATCATTGTTGCAATAGGTGATAGAGATGGGTGCTGATCCTTTTCTTCATAAATGCAATAAATATTTTGATTTATAGATTTTAATCTACGATGACATAACATAAAGGTTTATTTATGCACAGGCAAAATTTATTGAATGATGGAGAAAAAAATGGACCTTTACCGATCCCGTGCTGTCCGAGGGGAGGCTCCGAGCTCGGAATTTAGCCCAAACCCAGAGTACTCCCCCCGTATCCTGGGAATAGGAACTAGCCGAGAGTGAGGAGTCAGGGTGGCGGAGGAATGCAGAAAACTGTTGAGGTGAGTCGGCTGTGTATATATATGTCTCCTCTCTAGCTGATTAGACAGACCATTTGAACGTGCTCCTCCCGAACTTTGTTTATAAAACATTGTTTGTCGATGAATTCTGCAATCTCTCGAAATGAAGACATGTAAGAGGCTGACAATTAGCTGAACATATACTAGTTTAATTTGTGACACTTAGCCTACATTTTAAAACCTTTATTTGAATATGGCAACATTTTTATTTTAAAATCTTTATTTGAATATGGCCACATGATACCTCGTTCTACAATATTTCTATGAATAAATCACTGACAGAGACCCATCCCCCATCAGCCAATCACTGTGTGCATAGTTAGTAATCGTGTCGACATAGCAACGAGGTCAACCCCACCCTCTCTCTTACCTTAAGACTTTTCTCAATTCCTTAGTAAAAGTTTGTCTAGGCAGCTTTGTGAATAGGTTTTTAGAGAAAACTCTTAGCTAAGACTTTTACTGCTATTTAATAGAACTCTTAGTGGTAAGATAAAATGTTTTGTGAATACAGCCCCAGATCCTTTATCGAACCATTTCAGACACTATGGGAAAAGAGGTGATGGTGTAATGCAGATTATGAGAAAATTAAAGTGCCTTTATATATGAATAGCATAACAGGGGCACTTTAAGGATATAAATATGTGGTCAAATGTTGTAATTACCACTTTGTTGGCATAGTCACAGATTTTATTTCTCATTAACTGGCAATCTGATCAATTATTAAAGCACAAGAGATCTCATAGATTTATTTTTTATGATTTGAATTTGTTATTAATTCAAGCCAATTTATTCATTTATAACATTGAAAAAAGTTCAAAAGACCATCATAAAAGACAGAAATGTTAAATCATTGGACAAACCTTGCAGCAATTTGCCCTGAATTTCTCTTTTGATGTAATTATAGCCTCAAACATTGATTTGAATGAAACAGGATGAGCACTTTTAACCTTGCTCTGAACACTGGCCAATTTCAGATATCCATGTTACCATGTGCATTAATGATTCTGGTCAGGACAATAAAGCTAAGGGTCCAGATGCACACAAGAACACATTTGTTTTTTTGGGGTTTTTTTATTATTCAATCAGCATAAATAAATGATGTCTAAATCTGTGTTCATCCTTTCATCTTCATTATTTGCATGTAGTTTCATTCAGTAGTTTCATCATAAAGAGCTACAAGACAAAAATGGGAGAACAATGTCAAAAGCAACAATGCTAGCATGTTAACATATTATGTTTAGTGAGAACAAATGGTGGTTATAAATTGATAAGTGAATCATTTAAATACACTGGCTGTCACATCCATTTATCTTTTTTATTTTTTTTGCATCCAAGCGCTGTCAGCTACGCTAACATATGTTTGAAAGACAGCATTTACATTTTAAGAGACGTGGATGAGGAGCATCTGTTTATGACTTTCGTGCTTTTGCAATTTAAGTTTCACAGTCCATTAGAGCCAAGAACTGAGACCAATAGCCAACATAACACAATCAAGGTAACGCAATTAACTCATTTGTTTACAAAAATAATTAAATAAAAATTTAATGTGTTTTCACACAAGTAATTAAAGGCAGCTTTCAAAACTAATCTACATTTTCTGAGAGTGTTTTGAATGAAAGTTCATGAATATTCATAAAAATGGCAAGATTGTTTCAGTATATGAACTTGGTACACATAATTCCTATATGCAGGTGCTCTCTATTATCAGTCATGTTGGATTAGTACTCTAAAGTGGATAACTAATTTAACCGCACCAAATTAGACAGTCAAGGAAGAGAAAGATTGTCCAATAAATGTCTGAAAAATGATGATAGTATTGTCCACCAAACAAATGTTATTTAGAGGATGCTAGCTGTAAGAAAATGCAATTATAGATGTCTAAAATCAATCACATAATGAATACTGTTATATGTTATACTCAGAATATGTTAATAATTATGATAAACATACACAGAGACCATGAATATCAAACCATTCACTCAATAGGATGATCAATGATAATTACTGAAGTGTGTAGACGCAAGCTGTTGACAAAGACAAATTATCTACACAACTTCCGTCTGAACATTTTTAGCATCTCAAATGGTGAAGCTATTAAAGGTACACTCACTTTTTTTATTCAGAATTAACAAAATTGAAATAACGAGTCAATACTTCATCAATCCTTCTTCCAAAACAAAAACACATCTTACCCTGATTCACTATGGTAAGCTTACTTTAATTGTTTATATTTTAGACCTGACTGGATGGTTTTACATGTGTCGCCCATGTGTGTCTTGTCATATCCGTAAATAGAGAAAAGTTGCTTCGGCTACTTTGACGTGTATACGGTGTGGGATTAGCATAGGTTAGTTGTCACAATGAGTGAGAAAAGTTGACATGAAGGCTAAATCTCGAACCTCTGTGTTATATCTCTTAAGCCTAGTGAATGTTTTATGAGCAGTAGGACGAACTCACTCCCTTTATTCAGCCACACAGTCAAGGAGAGCTGAAGCACAACCAAAGCAATGTTCTTCTGCAAAATGCATGCAGATTTTTTTAACCACTAGAGGGACAAAACTTACATAGTACCTTTAAGTTTACTTACATACCTTTAAGTCGGGTTCAATTCAAGTTAAGCTCTATTGACAGCATTTGTGGCATAATTTTGAATTAAAAAACAAAACAAAAAAAAATCTCGTCCCTCTTTTAAAAACAGCAAAACTTGAGGTTATGGTGAGATTGTATAAATCAGTGTAAATGAGACATTTAAATGAATGTGAATGTACCCAGTTTTTGGAGAATTAAAAAAAAGAAAAAAAAAGAAATGTGAAGTTTTTTACATTATAAAAGGATTAGTTCACTTTAAAATGAAAATTACCCCAGGCTTTACTCACCCTCAAGCCATCCTAAGTGTATATGACTTTCTTCTTTCTGATGAACACAATCTGAGTTATATTAATAAATATCCTGACGCATCCAAGCTTTATAATGGCAGTGAATGGGAAACAATGAGTATGAAGCTGAAGAAAGTGCCTCCATGCTCACTTATGTTGACTATTAAATTATTACAGCTATAATCAGTGGACAAACACAATCAATTACCTTTTTACTGTGACGTAGTTTGACACCCTGAAGCATATCTCAGTTGGCTATAAGTTTGTTTCTGAAATGATGGCATAAACTTGAATGTTTCATGTTAGTGGAAAACTGCAACTGAATGCCAAATGGTGGCTTTGCTCTGATATGGAATTATTTGGCCGCACTGTTTATCAGTCCATTAACGTCAGCATGAACTGATGTTCACCGTGAATATGCATGATTTTCACAGCAGCACAAAGCCACAAATTAATGAATAATTAGCCATATTTAAAGAATGAATCAAGTTTTATTATCTATTTTGGACAAAACAAGTATTTGTGGTAAGAAAGCATTACATTATAATTCAAATAAAAAGGTGTTCATGGAAGTACAGCACATGTCTGAACTGGAATTAAATGGCATCACACACTGCTTTTGGCAAATAAATGCCTAAAAGAACACCAGAAGGCTGATTAAAGATTAAAAATGAAAAGGAGTGGATGTCTTCTACAGACTTAGTACTCAAAAGATAGATTTAGTGCAGAATGTATAATTCATGAAATAAAACTCTAAATGCCCTTTTTTTTTTTGTATTTTGATTCGATATGAGGTCAGCGTTATGCCCTAGTTTCACTTTCTATATAGCCATGAGTCTGATTTTCTCTTTGCAATATTTCATTTATTTCAGTGATTGACAAGCAGTTAGCCATCAACGAATATACCGCCTTAGTCTTGTTTGTATACAAATAAGCCTGTAAATTTTCAGCATATGGTCCACATTTGGAAAACCAAACCGTATAAATGCATCATGCTTTCAGTGCAAGGTATGATAGATAACCATTTTATTTTAACTGATTTTGACACAGGTACATTAGTTTATTCCTTTCATTATTCTCCTACAGTTTTATTACTCTTTACAGCCATTTACTCTCTCAGAACTACATAATAACAGAATGTTTCCTTGGGCGTCTCGTCCATCACTGAAGCCGGTATGACTCTGCATTTTTCAAAGTTAGGACATAAACAAAATATATATGTGATAGTGAGATGCTGGCAGGTAAGAAAATGTCATACATTTTAGATCTACGGACCGGGCTAATCTGCTTTCCTGTTTGGACGCCAGGATCACAGGGCACAGATGCAGATGTACTGCTGGAGCTCATTATTCTAGCTGTGACTAAATGAGACTAACAAGCTCGCAAAGATACCTCTGAACTCGCCGTCCCCTTGAGCCTTGAATTTAAGACACAAGTCGCTCAGATGAAAAAACTGCCGAGAGTCAAGTTGGTTCGATTCTGAAATACTACATTGTCACTGTTATTGTGTTTTCAAAAACTGAAGCTTGCCTGATGAATTGCTGTTCGCCTCTACTCTGGCAGTTGGGTAAATTCACACCAAACAAGCCTCCAGCAGTACACCAGTCTTGGTGTCAATATTGTGGTCAGCGGCTTCATTATTTTGAGGGGAGTTTGTCTTACATCTCCTCGGATAGAAACAACATGATGTAGAATTTAACATGATGTAGATATTATCTGTTTGCACCCATTTTACTTCTTTCATTTGACAGATTTTAGGATATTTGATGAGAAAAAAAATACTTGATTTTATCCATTGGGAACTGATTGGATAGTGAAAAGTGGGTGTTACTTCAGAAGAGACCAGCAGTTTGTGTCATTTAATGGAGATTTTTTTTTTCTCTCAGTATATACATCTTAGTCAGAATTTTTGTCCATCCAAATGTACTATTTCACAAGCACACCACAAACAAACAAAATTGCTTACAGAACTGAATTAGTCCAGAAACCTCATCACTACCACAACAAAGTAGAAACAAATTGAATGTTAATGGAGATAACATCCCGAAATCTAGTTTGAACAGCAAACTGAAACAGCAATTGGCTCGAGTCCACAAAACCTCTCAGTATTTTCTGATTCCGAGCCATCGCTTCCATTATAACTTATTAATATTAAAACATTAATATGCTAAAATAAAACAGTGCTGTAGATGCTGTGATGTTTCCTTAGAAAGGCATACAAATGTGATACTATGTATCTATAAGAGATACTATGTATCTTTTTTGGCCACCATGTACATTAAGAGATCATGTGCGGTAGTCGTTGTATATATTACACTATGTGTGTCTTACGTGTGTGACCCGTGTTGGCAAAATTAGTCGCAGTGAGCAAATTTTCAAAAATGTGTTATTGCTATTTTTTTACAATCTCTATTAATAAAACATTCAAAATATGTATGATTTGTTGAAATCCGACAAAAAAGACTGAGCTGTTCAAATTTTCTAAAGGTTCCAAAAGAAAATCACCTAACAACTAAACCTTAAAATCCCTGTTTATATGTGTATATCGCTGTCTGAGGCATCTTTGTGCATGCACTTTGGATCTGTTAGTCAGCGCGAGTAAGATCGATTTGTTTACATCAGCATGAGTTTGAAAATCACACTTCATTGGTTCAGACTCATGCCATCAAAAATTCACTATGAAGTTGGAATGCTGCGCTTTAAAACGATACCAAACTTGAACTAATGAGGAAGATGCTGAGGGGAAGCGTGAGTGGTGATGCGAGCAGAGAAAAACGGCATTCAAATGGACAAGGAAAGGTACTCCTCTCAGAAAACATACAAATAAAGATACTTTTAGATGTTTAATTGCTATTTGAAGCATTTGGATCGCTAGATAAGGGCTTAATTTTTGTGAAAATGTAAAATTCGACCAAAATCGACATATTTTACTTGTTTTGCCCGTAGCTCATAATTAACCTGTGTGCATTCCGACTCATTTTGCCAGCACGGGTCACACACACACACACAAAATAAAGTAAAAAGAGATTTTAAAAAGTAACACACATTATGTCTTTAAAAAATCTACTCTAGTTATCAACATCATTGTCTGGCTGAAATTCATCACCTTTCTTTGACAACTTAAAATCTTGATGAAAGCATGTCATGCCACGTCTGCATGAACAAAAGATCTGCAAGGTTTTAACAATGGTGAACGAGATTTGAATCCAGTAGTCTCATTATTTTTAATAGAGGCTTACTGATAAGAGGAACACATTGCTGCAGGTCTTAAAAACACCTTCATTTCTTGTCCTCACTTTGGTATGACTATATGATTTATTTTATTGATCCGATAAGATGAATGCTCAGTTGTGTCTACAGTATGGATGTGAAGGGCTCATAGATAGTTGTCCTCTTTAATAAAAAAAGAAAAAGAAATACACACAGAAATCAAATGATTTAACACTCCTCACAGTGGTCTTGTTTATAATATTTTTAAGCTATTTTAGATGTTCCAGGTTTAGGACAGAAGGTTAGGTTAGGACAAAACACTCAGATTTACATGGAAGAGAATCTTAGAGGTTTTTATCTTGTCTCATTATTCTGTTACACACGATTAGGACAGTGTTAAGCTGATACAACAAAAAGATCTGTCTTTTGCATAGCACAATGTCCATTGTGAAAGCAGCATGGTACATTATCGGTTCTAATGAATTCTTTTGAAGCAATTATCAGGAAACAAAATTACATTGAAAAATAAGTGCTGCTGATAAACAGCACACGGATCTTTAAACAACTTTCACTAACAAAGTCATCAATTCCAGTTTCTAGGTCAGGCTTGCTTTTGAGACACTCTGCAGATGGTAATTAAATCTTTAATTGTTGTTGGGGGATGGAACTGGCGAACATATTTACTTATCAACCTCAAAATTATAGGCACACAGATTCTACTCCATCCCTGATTTGACTTTCTCTTCCAATATCTACAGCTTTAATAGTACTAATTTATTAGGAAAGGTTTTACTGAGGACCAAATTATGCAAACCACACATTTACAGCTCTTACAGGAATCGTGACACCAGTGTTGCCATGTCCACTTATTATAAGTGTCTTTGGGCTTATTTTTTTCAGTTATAAATATGGGCACACATGAGTTGCATCTTTAAATTATTGTACAGTATTTTGCTAGGGGTTTTTTTTTTCTACCAAGATTTGTAACGTATGTAAATCTACATATGTAACACAATCTAAAGATACCAGTGCATGTTGATACACACTTGACAAGTAGAGGGAATATTAAAACACAATGTAAATAAAATGAGAAATTACACAACCATATTTGCCAAATATCAGGTGAGAAAGTGGCTGTTTTTATCTTAAGGAATTTTTTTCTTAGTCAGATGCAACTCCATCTAGATGATGTCTCTGCAAAGTGAGGTTTGAATTACTCATTCACATCTGATTTTTTATGTTTGTCTGTCCAGACCAAGCTGAGATCTGAGCATTCGCTGCAATCTGTTCTGTGGCCCCTGTCTTTGAGACAACAGGCCCACTGCCAGCTCCCCATGGCTCCTGCATCACTGCAGTCCTCCCATTGATCTCCCTGGGAGTGTTCGTTTTACCTCCCAGTGCCCTCAATTTCACCAAAACCTCAAGAGACTTTTTTTTTTTTGAGAGTCATTAAGTGAAAAGAACCACAGAATCCACTAAACATCTGAATAGACAAAACAATCAAATACATGGGTTTTACAAATATAAAACCATTTAGCAAAAAATAGATTGCATATTTAAATATATTTCAAAATGGTAATATATATTGCTAATATGGATTTTAAAATAAATTTACTCAAATAATGATTAAGGGCCCTATTTTAACAATCTAAGCGCATGGTCTAAAGCACATGACACAAGTGCACTTAGGGCGTGTCCAAATCCATTTTTGCTAGTTTAATGATGGGAAAAATGGTTGGCGCGCCCGGCGCATGGTCTAAAAAGGTTGTCCCTATTCTCTTAATGAGTAATGGGGTGTTTTGGGCGTAACGTGCAATAAACCAGAGTCTCATCTCCCATTCCCTTTAAAAGCCAGTCGCGCTCGCGCCATGGCGGTTTTTGCATATTATTAGTATGATAGGGCCCTAAGTTTTAGTTTCTTAAATTTCCTCATATATTTTAAATAAAAAATCTAAATATTCTCATATATACAGTATGTTGATGTATGAAAAATACTGAATCTGACAATTTTATGTTTTATGTATGAATATCAATCATAACAGTTAATAAAATTGAGTGGAATTTGTGGATTGGATGTTCTTTCTAGCTTCTAAAAAACAGATGTGATTTCAGTCACATACTCCTTTTAAAATAAGGCCTTTGCAATGAGGAGTGTGTGCTGTTCAAACTGTGGTGCCCCAGTAAGATTTTGGGTTGTGAGTCTGGTCATTAAAGGTGCACTAATGGACCTGATCGACAATTTTGCTCTGGTGGACGGCCCTTCCAACAGCCCATTATTCTGCCAGTGAAGAGGAAAGTGGGCAGAACACCCGTCGTGATGAGGAGTGGAACCTGATCTGATGGAGGCGTTTATCACTAGATTTACATTTCACACTTGCACAATAATGGCCAATACATCAGCCATCATGTCTAAAGCACAATACAGTGAGTGGGGTTGACCTGTCGTTCATAAGAGCCGAGTAAAGTTGCTAGAGATTTATTAGATATCAAGTGGTAGACCTATAGACTGAAGGTCTAGCTGTTCGTCCCAAGGCCGACTGTCTTTCCCAACACAGAGTTGGATTGCATGGGAATTTTGTCACTGTACAATTGTTTGATGTGTAGATGTAAAGTAATATTACCAAGGTGGTGCAGAACTGGCTTGAATTAGATAGATAGATAGATAGATAGATAGATAGATAGATAGATACTCTGAGAGATTAAAAACTCAATTCAAAATCAGGATTACATGATTTCTCAATTCAATTCCGAAGATAATTAACCATGAATATTATAGTGAAACCTTTGCATAATTTTCAGGCATTCATCAAATGAAAAATATAACTAAATATGCCATATTGAGACGAAAATGTGTCTATTCATCACTAATGATGGTAAATGGCTCACAGGATAAGTACCTACAGCCATCAAGAGCAGCGATAAGACAAAAATTCACATTATTAGTAATGTGATGATGGGTGTACTGCATTTTGTAATTCACAGGCAAATGATTCTCTTATAAAACATCCCATCTATAATTGTCCACTTTCCACAGTTTTATTAGTGCATCACTCTCATTTTCTCATAATATGTCTCTAGATGTGTCAAAAAGACTACAGTGGATGCAAATGAGGAATTTTTATAATCATGTCCAGCGTCAAACCTCTGAATGTCCAAACTCTTTGCTAAAAAGCTAAAACAGGCAGACACCATATGGCAAAGTTCGCTGATGATTGATTTATTTGTCATCAACAGGGAGACACATCGCATCCTTGTAACCTTCCCTGTGTAAAGTCTCAATGCCCTTGTGGCATGACCTGCTGGCCTGCCCATCCATCTCCTCCTCATTCAACTTATCAATCCAGACAGTGTTAAATGATCGCTGTCTCACAATAAACATCTACTCAACTCAGGTCTGAACAGTAGATCACAGGGGAGAGCGAGATATTTTTATTCTTTTTGTTATCTCCAGAGAACTAATTACATTTTTGAAGGTTGCAAATGGAGTTTGTGAAATTATCAGACTTCATTCAAATGAGGTTTTGTTTGGTTAGAAAAGTTTTATTCTTCCTTGAGAATTTTCTTGTCAAAAATTCTAAGACCAACACACTGATTGTCCCAGAGAGTCTATTATTTATTTATTTTGAAAGCTGATAAAAGTTAGTGTAATTTGTTGTAACAATATAAAGATAAATTTAAAAGTCAGTTAAATCTAATGAACACTCAGAAAACTGGAAGTGAATGCATATATCTGTGACATTTTAATATATTATTTATTTTTATTACACTTATCTATATATATTTATAGTAACCTATAACATGGGCCTTTAAGACAACTTAAAAAAGAGAGAAATCTATTTAAAGGCATAGTTCACCCAAAAATGAAAATTATTCCATGATTTACTCACCCTCAAGCCATAGGTGTATATGACTATCTTCTTTCAGACAAACACAATCGGAGTTATATTAAAAAATATCCCGGCTCTTCCAAGCTTTATAATGGTAGTGAATGGGGCTCAAGATTTTGAAGCCCAAAAAAGTGATCCATCATAAAATTAATCCGGCTCCAAGGGTTTAATAAAGGCCTTCTGAAGCGAAGAGATAGGTTTTTGTAAGATAAATATCCATATTTAAAACTTTATAAACTATAATAAATGGCTTCCGGCAACGGCCGCACACGAGTCTAGTTCCGGCAGAAGAGTGACCTCTGACCCTAAACAAACAGTTGGAAGAAAATACTATGGAAGTCCCATTAACTGTTTGGTTACAGATATTCTTCAAAATATCTTCTTTCAGCAGAAGAAAGAAATTCATGCAGGTTTGGAAAAACTTGAGGGTGAGTAAATGATGACAGAATTTTCATTTTTTGGGTTAACTATCCCTTTAAGCAAAACTCTCATTTGCATACATATATCTGAGCTAAAGAAGCTGCATTTATAATATCAGATATACTAGTAAGTAATTTCTACAAGCTCAGGAAGAAGGTTCATAGTTGTTGTTAGTGATTAAGATTGATTAACTTTTAAGCAGTAGGCTTGGATCAGGGTAAAATATGCAAAAGTTTTAGAAAAAAATGAGACAACATTTACATTGCAAATTGCAGGGTACTTGAAGTATACGCCGATCCAATTTAGGATCAGAAAAATCTAATGAACACTCTGAGTGGTGATTATTCCAAACATAAGACTAAGAATTCACCACCATTGAAAAATGAGCTGAACAGAAGAACAGATGAAAAGCAGGATAGTTTGCATGATGAAACGATTTAAGTTAATGTGCAAAACAGAAACAATCAATGTAGATCATACCGTATGTCTGATAACTTACTAATCAAGATCCAGTTTAAATTTTGTGGGTCTATGAACCATCTGGAGTCATAATGTTTAAAACCTGAATGTAATAACTCAAAGAAAGAATGGAATAGTGAAGAAACATCCATTTAACTGGGCCTTTCTGTATTTGAAGAGGAGGCTAAGCACTTTGTAGAGTGTAAAAACACAGAATTTCTAAGAAACTTTTAAAAGTAGCAATTAATTTTTTTCCCTCTATATCTGTTTTATGACAATTCAGAAACAGCATGACAACATAAATCCATTTAAGATGATTATAGGTCAGCCATGATGAATTTATTCTGCGAGCAAAAACTGTCCAGTAACATCGAGGTTGCAGAGATAAAGTAAGTAGTATTTGACCAACTCCATGAAAAGTGAAAGCTTTTAGGTTATTGACATGACTGGAGTCACACATTTGATTGCTTTTAAATATATTTTTCAAATGTATTATTGATTTGTTCCTGACTGAGTGCACTTTTAAAAAGAGAATTTTCCAACTAAATGTCTGTGTGAGCAATTTTTCACACCGGACTGATAATATCTACACTGATAACAATCATACATAATCCTAGTGCATTTTCTGCACTTTCAAATACACATATTGTCCCTCTACAATAACATGTAACATTAGAAACACAAAGCATGCTGGGTTCTCAGCCAGTTTTAAACCATCCACTCAGGATGAACAACATTTACAGGAGTTCCCAAATAGCACCATCCATTTCCTAAATTAAGTCTCAGATATAGGAACACTAGAGGGCTCACATGCATCATAAAAGCAGTTGGAGAGCTTGGCAGCAGGACAAGATATTAATAATAGATTAGATCTAAGATTGACTATTTCTCACATAGCTTACATTTCACATATGATAGACAATACAGATATTTTTTAAAGATCTTTTATGGTGTCTTGCCCTAAGCCGAGGGATAAAAGGTAGTTTGTGCATGTGTGTTTTAATTGAGCATTTGCATTTAGGTCATGTGGTACACGAGCAGCTGGCCTACCCAGCAGGAGTCATTAGAACAGAGGCTCTTCCTTTTGTCAGACACGAGAGATTGCACGGCTTAACCCCGAGTCTCACTACAGGCATAATCAGTAACAAAAGTCTATACCTGGGCGGTTTCCTAACTTCAATGCCTGAAGTTTGACTCAACTTTTATGACTCAGCCCCTCCATCTACCCTATTCTACATGCCTCTCATAGATTATACAAACATGAATGCATGAAAGTTGGTGAAATGTTGAAAGACATGCTTAGTGACTTAGCTGTCAGCCATTTATAGTGACTCAATCGTTTTGTTATTTCTTTCACCCTCTTGAATCGCTTCTTTCCCTGCTCTCCTTCTCTGAACGCATCAACAAAAGGGTGAAGCTCCATTGCTGGCCTAATCTTTGCAGTGGGGATGAGACTGGCTTTACAATCTCGTAGCTTTGCTGTCTTTGTTGCATTTTGCTCCATTTTACTCCACGGTTTTTAATCGCCAAACTTATTAAAGGCTCTTTAACGCTTTCCCCACCATTGACGAGTTTTTCTGGCAATACGGTAGGGCGCTGTTACGGATCTTCTGAAATAGTAAAGCATCTCCGGATCCAAAAACAAGCGAAGAAAAAGATCTGCATCACCAAACACTCAACAGCATATAAATCAAAACTGCCTAACGTTACTGCGAAAAATGTCGAACCTACAAAGAGGTATAGGACTCCGCAAGCTTTTGGGGTGTTGATGGACTCAATCTACTTGACCCATGTTTTGATCATCATTCTGAATCCGATCCGGACAAAGTCTTTACAAAAACATGACTTTCTCAGCTTATTGTTTATTTTTTTACTAAACTTATCCACATTCAAGTGTTGAATAAAGAAAAAAGAATGAATGAAGCTAGAATAAATGTTGTGTTTTGTTCAAAAGCAGAGGCTCTGTTGCTTCTTTCTTTTTATATACTGACATATTCATACAACAAAATATTCTGGGGGCCATGAAAGTCTTGTGAACATGATCAAAAATGCTGGCGCTGACTGGCAACTTAAAAATAAAATGCTAGCAGGGAAAGAGTTAATAAGCAATACCTGACCTCAATCAGTCCAAACTGACTATACTACAAATGACAATACTGATCATTTGACAACCACAATAACTATCGATACTCCACATCTCCTCATTTCTGCTGGGAAAGCTAAAAAACACCCTTGAAGGTTTGGGTAGTTTTTCCACAAGATAAGTAGAAATGAAACCCAACTGGAAATATGGATTTTCCCCTGCAAATAAAACCTGAGTGGACTTAATGGGAGTGACCGTAACGCAATTAACCTCATCATTTGTCACTACAATTGATGTCCGTAGGGATTTTAAAATTGGCAAACCTGTCATCAGCGCTCATCTTAGAGCTATAATGAAAACGACATCTTTGACTTAAAGGATGATGGTTGGGTAATCTCTGCATCATTCACAGGGTCACTGGTGAACCGTTGCCATAAGGAGTAACTTGAAAGCCTATAATGAGAGATTCAAAGATTCTCCAGCTGTATTTATTACAAGTAGAAAGCAGGAAGTTGCACCATCTTATGAATGCATGCAATTATTGATTTTCTCTGAAAGCCTATCTTTTATCAGTCATAATAGCCTAGGCATTAAAAGCAGCAGTGTTCAAAAATCTCAGCATTTAAACACTATTATAAACAATCAAAACTAATAAACAAGTTATACCTTATGAATTACTTTTTTTTAATTATTATTATTTTAGTTGTTGCAAGACTGATCTTTTTTTTTTAAATGAAAAAAAAAAAAAGTCATAAAATGTTAGTAATTAGTCTATATCGCCAAATCCTTAGACTTGATGTAAAAAAGTGTATGATAAATAACAGATTTGGCGTTTCCACCAATATAAAGGATAAATCTACAAAATTGGTTCATAATGTATCTGAACTAGTGCTGTCAAAGTGTTGTTCGGTACCAAGTCGGTACTGAAATTTTACTGACGATACCAGCATTTCCTCCTAGCATTCTGAGCACTTGAGTGGATTCTTAAACACCTCTGATTGGCCACTGTGTTCACGCACTCAACAGATATGTCTGTGATTGGCTACAATGATCAACACTTCAAAAACATGTTGTAAATAGACATCTTTGACGCTCTTCACTGAGCGCTTACACAGATACACATGAGAGTGTTTGTAAGCAGGCGTCTGTCCGCTGATAGAAGGCTGCTTTCAAACACTCCCACTCCCTCTTTCAAAACACTAACACTTCTGAGTGCTTTCAAATGCTTCCGTGTGTTGATCATTGTCGCCAATCACAAACATATCTGTTGAGCACTTGAACACAATGGCCAATCAGAGATGTTTACGAATCCACTCAACAGTGCTCAAAATGCTAGGGGGAAATGATGGTATGGTCACATTTTTAAAATTTCAGTACCGACTTGGTACCAAACAACACTACTTTTGACAACACTAATCTGAACATAAACTACAACATTTGATTGCTGAAAAATACTAGATTAACATATAATCCGAAAACATGCTATAATATTTATTGTCATGAAAGGCACTTACGGTAAAGTTGTACATTCTATATCTTAAAGTACATATCTGTGATATAAAACTAGCCCTTTTTTATTCAAAGGGACAAGAGAGATTTGCATTTTAGGGCTTCCATTAAATAGATACTGTGCTCAATACAGCCTCTAAAGAGATGACCTTGCATTTGAAGCGTCGGTGAGTTCTATCTACATTAGGTGAAGGTACAGATTCCATTAAACCAGGGGCCTTAAATTAATGTACAGTAATACAGCTAAAACGTGGCAGTATTCTGCATGAGTTGCAGGCTGTTCTTCCATTTCAAAACCTCATTCCTTCAACACAATGCCACAGCTGAAGGACTGTCCACAGTGTCAGTAATTCAGATTTTTTTTTATGCCAACATACATGTGAGGGAAACCTGCAAGAACAAGTTATACAAACCAGGCACACTGTAATAATAATGGGAAGATCATTTATGCCACAGTGGTGGAAACCTCTGGAGAACTTTCAGGTAACCTTTTGAAACTGCCTCAGATATCCTTGTACTCAGTGAACTGCAGTATATATTTCAAGTGCCTCAAAGTCTTTGCTTTATGATAGGGTTACTGGAGGAACCAGTTCTAGCAGGAACTCAAGGGTTGTAACCTCAATTTGTAAGTTCCTCAGAGAATTATGGTTCTCCAGAGTGTTCTGCCAGTGTATAGTGATTTGATGAAGCCCAAATGGTACAAGTATGTTGGCATAATCACACATGAAATTCAATCTTTTATAGAATCATACATTGAAATCATGTGGAGCAGAGTTATTGCAAATTTTGAGGTATAGGGGTATTTTTTTGAATTGCAATAAAAATAACCATAAATTAACATTATATTATATTTATGTTGTATAAACTGTTCGCCAGTACTCTTTAATTATCGTTGCTTATGTGATGCTTATGTGATCTTCTAAGCTTCGAACAGCCTCCTTTTAACCATATTAGCCTCAAGAATGAAGCAATCAGGGTTCATGTTTATAGAAGCCTTTACATCTTAATGATTTTATGCACAGGCACATTCATTAGTCTGGGAAATACTCTGAAGAGAATCTTTGAAATGATGTTTTTCTCATCTATGAGGTCTGATCCCTAACTGCTGTGCGTTCCTACTCTGTGCCTGATAAGGTTGAGTGAATGCTCAATTTATATCTCAGTGGGAAAGACTTCCACATGTCAATGTATGTTTTTTGCAAATCTAAACCATCTGGTAATTCAGATGTTACAAATTTCAGTCATTTGTAAAAGGAGGTTGCAATTCTCCAAATACATACACATAAAAAATACATATATAGAAAAAAGCAAATCAAAAAGGAAATTGTCAAATGACAGGTAAACCAATCCACATTTTAGAAGCAGATGGCTATGCATTTCATTGGACCTCTAAAATATGCCATTAAACCAACTGTATCTCAAAGGACATGTTCAACATTTATAGAGAAGAGAGGGATCATCTCTTTCACAATGTATCCTTGGCTGGAGTGTTTGTCAAAGCCACTAACAAACCCATGACATGTAAAGACCTTGATCACCTGGGCTTGTGAGGCAAGGCAAACTGGCGATTCAACAAAAAAGTAATAAGAACACATTTTTTAGTTATTTGTATCGTCCATCAAGAGTTTAACAAGCTGTTTCTACCACCACCATCCAATGTTGCTAATTCTGGACATAACAGGCAAGAGAGGGGAATGCGAAATGAGTTCAGGGAGGATACATAATTCGGACGGGGCTTGGAAATTACATTTTCCAGTGATTAAGCTATCATGCCTTGGCCTCAAAGTGCCACTGCAGGCAGATAAGATCGTAATTGTGTTAATCATACAGAACAACCTTGATTTAGATGGAGGCACTGATTAATGTTTTAAACGAAAGAGAGAACGTATACGAAAATCCGATTTTTACACTCTCAGGGAATGTTAGAGGTTTAGGCCTCACTAATTATTTTCAGGCAAAATCTGACCTCTTACAGAATAACTGATTAATTTATTGTCCAAGTCAGCATTTCCTAATGAGTTTGAAGTGGGTCAATAGTTATTAAGTATGAATTCCAGCAAAATCTATATGCTTCGCGGTCTCCTCAGCGACATCAATCTGTCTCAGTGGTTGTTCCCTTCCTGTCTTAAACAGCCGTCGCGCCCTCCTGCCTGTGTCATTGTACAGCCTGCCGTTAAAACCCAGACTGTACAAGAGCAGACAGTTATTTGAGCTCTATATAACTGCAAAATAAAAAAGGCATTTTTCTTGCCTGGGTCTCTGAAATGGCCATATAAGAAGTGGATTCGGAGGACAGTGAGTGTCTCTTAATCACCAAGTTTCAAAGTCATTTCAATGCCACCCAAAAGCACATTAAAAACACATCAGGGGCTGTAAAATCAGGACTTCCCTGGAATTCAGGGACTTTTTTATAATTCACAAATGAATAGACTACTCATTTAGAGCTAGGGATACATTAGCTACCTCATAAGTTCTTAATTTGCTCTCACATGATGTCCTGCCCTCAATTTCTATTAGAACATTGAAAACATTTCTGGGAAGAAATAAGAAAATGCATGATTCTTTACTAAAGCTCCGTTGTTGTCAAATATTTGTTATATTTAAAGGTGTTTTCAGTATTCCACTATAATTATTTTTGTTCAAATTTGAAACATATTCCTGTAGTAGCCCTGAGCCATTGCCTCCATGTTGTAGCTTATCAAAGTAAAAATGGGGATGCTGTGACAAGAACTGTTCCTCAGCTGAAATAGGATTTAGACTGAATAGATTCAGTCTAATAGACTGTGCAGCCAGGCTCTGGTCCTGGCATCTCATCTCTCTATGTGATTAAATGGGAACCAATCACACCTGATTTGTCAATTTATCAACATATAACATGGAGGGGCATGTGGTAAAATAAATCATGTTTTGTCAAATATGTGTATGCCTGAATTAGTCTCAAGAAAGAACCCTAGAAATTAGACATCCACCAAGGTGGATAACACTTGATCTTTACCATAGGACAGACAAGCACACATATCCTGCAAAATCAGGGGAAATTAAAAAAATGGAGCAGGTATATAAGATGACAAGTATAAAAAAATGTATATATTATCCAGAATTTGTGACTTTGTCAATAGAAAGTTACTTTCACTACAGTAATCGGCTCATATTTATGAACATTTCACCTAGAAATTTTGTCATTATTTCACTCTAAAAATGCTGGGTTTTTCAACCCATGTTTGGGTCACATATGGACAAACAAACCCAACTGTTAGTTTAAAATTTTAAATTAAATTTTTAAACCCAATGGTTGGGTTTGTCCAAATTAACAAATATTTTACAACCCAGCATTTTCAGCTGCAGTTTTAAAATTTAATTCTATCCACCTTATTCATAACTGCTGCATCACATTCAGTTATACTAAGGGCCTGTTCAACTATAACGATAACTATAATGATAACTATATTAGAGTCCACACAAACAGATGATAACATTCTGTTTATTATACGTGTGAGCTGCTGTTCTGTCGTCTGTCACTTTAAATTCTTGAGCCCTTAAAGGGATAGTTCACCCAAAAATGAAAAATTCAGGGTAATTGGGACACTTTTTGTCATTGAGATGACTGGGAAAAAGTGTCCCAACCAACCTGAATTCACCCTATAGAAAGTCATTGGTGCCCCAGAACTGTTCAGTTTCCCATACTCTTCAAAATATCTTCCTTTGTGTTCAGCAGAAGAAAGAAATTAATACAGGTTTGGAACAACTTGAGGGTGAGTAAATGATGACAGAATTTTCATTTTTGGGTGAACTATCCCTTTAAAGCAGAATGGATTCTCGCTGGCTGCAAATGTTTCTATCATTCATCAGATTCCAAAGATATTGTTTCTGTGCCATTGCCATTATTTATCATTAGTTGTGGTGTGGACTCCACTATTCTTATATATATATATATATATATATTATAGTCTGTTTACATGACAGCTGTGGTTACTAGTTGTTATATGGAAAACATATGGAGTTATAAGTTGTGTAAAGTTTATTCTAAATGTTTCGTATTTTTATCTAAAAATAATAACAAAGAGGTTTGGAATTGACAAATAAATTGGAATAAAACATTTTTATTTTTGGGTGAACCACTGTTTTATTGACCACTGTTTTAAGTAGAGGTAGTAGAGCTCCAGGTAGAGCCACTATCGAGGGACCAAACGCTGCCTGTGTACACAACAAACAAATACAAATGTAAAGCATACAAAGCCTCTAATCACTGCAACTAATGAAAAGATTAGTGTAAAGATAAATTACTAAAACATCCATGCACAGACATGCCCTTGCTAAGGAACATTACTGATATCAATCCCAGTTACTGGTGGCTGTTATATAATGCTCTAAGTAAATAAACCCAGCATTATCTAAAACTTAACTACACCAGAATATGACAAATCCCTTAGGGAGATTAATAACACACGGTTCCATTTTAATAAGATTACCTGCTGCTTATGACATTACCAATGTAAAACACTAGCCTTTAAAATGATAATGCTAATAGAATGTGCAAAAACTCCCTATGCCTACTAAAACACAGTTGTCTATATGCAACTGCAATGCACATACTATATTTGTTACCTGTAGAACTCTGAATATGACGCAAGTAAAGACACACATGATGTGTCCCCCATCAAGGGCTCTTGCTAAATTTCACAATTTTTATGAGCGGTCCTTCTCTCCCATGGACCAAATAGTAGACTATACCCCTCTGATGATGGCTCTGATTTACATAGTACCAGAAGAAGCAGAACATTGTCCTCAGTGCCTGATAAATGGACACTCAGCTCAGTTTATGATGATGAATAGGGATTGTGCAATGAGAGCAGCAACCAGGAAAAAACTGCCAAAACTGAAACCATTAGAAATCTGATGCTTGCATGAGCACATGAAATTCTGCATGAATTTTTCAGTCCATTTATGAATTGCATGTGAAATGATGGAGCTTCTCCAGCCTCTTCAAATGACTTTTTTCCTTTAGGAAACTTCTTGAATAACTATCTAAACAAAGAGTGAAATAAACAAAATAAATCATTTCAATATTTATTGTGTGAAAAATATTTAAATTACATCTACCCCAAAGTTGCAGCTCCATTTCCACCTCAACAAATAGCTTTTCCTCAAATGTTAGTGTATGTCTGCAAAGAGGTTGAGATGATATATGAGAATTGGGATGAGGAAATCATCACATATAAAGTATCTCACAGAAGTGAGTACACCCCTCACATTTTTTTTACATGTTTTATTATATATTTTCATGTGACAACACTGAGGAAATGACACTTTGCTACAATGTAAAGTAGTGAGTGTACAGCTTGTATAACAGTGTAAATTTGCTGTCCCCTCAAAATAACTCAACACACAGCCATTAATGTCTAAACCGCTGGCCACAAAAGTGAGTACACCCCTAAGTGAAAATGTCCAAATTGGGTCCAATTTTCTCTCCCCGGTGTCATGTGACTCGTTAGTGTTACAAGGTCTCAGGTGTGAATGGGGAGCAGGTGTGTTAAATTTGGTGTTATTGCTCTCACTCTCTCATACTGGTCACTGGAAGTTCAACATGGCACCTCATGGCAAAGAACTCTCTGAGGATCTGAAAAAAAGAATTGCTGCTCTACATAAAGATGGCGTAGGCTATAAGAAGATTGCCAAGACCCTGAAACTGAGCTGCAGCACGGTGGCCAAGACCATACAGCGGTTTAACAGGACAGGTTCCACTGAGAACAGGCCTCGCCATGGTCGACCAAAGAAGTTGAGTGCATGTGCTCAGCGTCATATCCAGAGGTTGTGTTTGGGAAATAGACGTATGAGTGCTGCCAGCATTGCTGCAGAGGTTGAAGGGCCTGTCAGTGCTCAGACCATACGCCGCACACTGCATCAAATTGGTCTGCATGGCTGTCGTCCCAAAAGGAAGCCTTTTCTAAAGATGATGCACAAGAAAGCCCGCAAACAGTTTGCTGAAGACAAGCAGACTAAGGACATGGATTACTGGAACCATGTCCTGTGGTCTGATGAGACCAAGATAAACTTATTTGGTTCAGATGGTGTCACTTTTGTGGCCAGCGGTTTAGACATTAATGGCTGTGTGTTGAGTTATTTTGAGGGGACAGCAAATTTACACTGTTATACAAGCTGTACATTCACTACTTTACATTGTAGCAAAGTGTCATTTCTTCAGTGTTGTCATATGAAAAGATATAATAAAATATTTACAAAAATGTGAGGGGTGTACTCACTTCTGTGAGATACTGTATCTCATCTCAAGCTCTTGCTCAAGCTCTATACATACATACATAAATACATACATTTACAAGCTTATAGCAGGTGCATATCCACTATTTATGAGTAGTTTAAGGTGCACCACTAACTGACGAGCTGAGTTGTGCGACCTCACTTGTCAGTGGCTGTGTTTCTAGTCTCTGTAATAGGCCATGGCCATTTGTTTTGATATGGGTAGCCGTCGTCCTTGGCCTTCAGTGGCCGTCTCCGGCAAAATGACATACACAGAGGCTCTGGTGCCCTACTATGCAAATAGCATCGGGAGATTTTAATAAAAATGAGCCAGATGAAATGAGTGTGGCAGCCTGCGGGAATTATACTGTCTTAATCACCGCCATCCCAGCCAGATAATAAGGGTAAAATGTTGGTTTAAAAAAAATGAGTAAAGAATAAAATAATGAACTAATGTGGTCAATTTCATTCAAATGCTTAAATGATTTCTATAGCAGTGGTTGCATAGTTAAAGAACATCTTTTAAAGTGGCCTAATATGGATTATTATACGTTTCAGTGCTGCTGACAAAGGACACAGATGTATATGACTTTCAATGCCAATATTTAATTCAGCTTTAAATATAATCTGCATAATTTAGTGTGCATAACAATAAAGCCAGTGCAAAATGAGGTAATATTCGCTGAAATTGAGTTTAGAGGGTACTAATGTTTTATTATTTTTGAGCATGTGTGATTTTTTAAAATTATTTTTGCGGGTAGAATGGTGCAGTTATGACTAACTGCCTAAGTACATTTATGTTGCCTCTGCGCATTAAAACTCTGGCTGTGAGAGCTTTGCTCTTCAACATCTTTACTGAAATGCAACTATCATGCTCTAGAGATTCTACTCTGAATGAAGTCTCCTTGAAGAACACACTCAATTTAGAACGCACTCCACGACCCATGCAAGCACACACACACACACACAAGGGAACTGTCCCTGCTCACCCGTAAGTCTACCTCCCTAACCTCCTGCCTAGACACCAGCACTGCCTCATGGGAGAACACACGCAGCACATCATAGAAAATGAAAGTGACTAAGTAGGCAGATGTAGCAGCCAGATGCTGCCAGCAGACTGCAGGATTATCAGCAGCCCAGTCTTATTTCATTTCGATATGAAATGGGCTGTCAGAATGGACAGGTTCACTGCTGGTCACAGTACTCATGTACAACAGTCAAATTTAGTCACACACTTCACTTGTTATAGAATGTGAGGTACATTACAGTTCGTTCTGTTATTTCTGGAGAAACTGAAAAGTTATATTTGTTTCAAAACATTAAATCACAAAAAAAAAAAATTATAATAAATACACAGCAGGAGATAGAGAGGCAATATGTTAGGTGTAAATGTACACAAATGTAAATCTAGTTATCAAAAGAATGGAAAATTTCATAAGTGCAGTTTGAATAAGTAATGAGAAGTACTAATTTTTTTCTCTTGACCATGGATGGCACAAAATCTCATCTCAATACATTTAATCAATGTCATGCTCTTATTATGTCATTTCATCTAATTATTATAATTTGTGAGATTTAGTCAGTCGAAATAAGAATCGGCACAGAAGGCAGTAGCAAATTGTTGCAAGTGCTATTACATTGAAATGAATACTTATAATTCATTAAGTTATTCAATAATTCCACTATTTATTACAGCTAGATGTACATCTCCATTAGATGGAAATGTACAGACATTTTTTCATTCGAATCTAATAATCTATTAATTCAAATCTATTGGCTAATTGAGTGAAATCGTTCGATTTGAATTCATAGTGTTGCTATTATGACATTTATTCAATTAAAATATGGGCAATTAAATATGTAGGCTATTAACCGTATATAAGAATATAAGCCTATATTTACATGCCTGTATAGTATAGGATAAGTCAGAATAAATGAACTATTCAGATAAATCGCCTTTATGGGATTCTGCACTGTCTGTCATTAGTTCAACTAAACAGAATTTTACATTGAATAGTTGGTTTAGTTCTTTCACATTTCGCGGGAAGCTGCCTATCCGCTTGTTAAGTCGTAACGTAAGGAACGCCGTTTCTGTTGAGAATGCCATCTATGAGCGCTATTTATTCATCTTAAACATTTAAACCCACATTTTTACCCACGGTAAAAATCGCATTTCGGGAGGTAAAATCCGCGTTTTTGGTGGGGCTCCCCTGGTAAAATTGGCATTCCAGGGGCTAAATATCACGTGATTTGGGGGCGATTTAACACGCGGACATGAAAAATAACCCGCTGCAACAGTGTAAAAGTAGCCAAATTCCGCGGAAAACCGTGGACTTGGCAACACTGCTACTTAGCCTACCTGCTGATATTTTTCGAAATTTCTATTTCTACTAAACAGATAGGATAGCCATCTGTGAAGCGTACACCATGGGTAGTACACCGCCTCAAATCACCACCAGATTCATCCGCGCAGAATAGCGTCGTCGAAGCGCAACTCACACAATTACCAACACAATGTTCCTTCTCAAATTACTTGCAGATTTATGCTTCAACCGCTAGAGGGCCATGTTGTAACAATGTGTATCTTTAATAGAAACTAAGGGAATTTGGAAGAGGAAAAGGGGTCCCTCACAAGTATCAAGAAGTGTAAAAACAGGCTACCATAAAAATATCTTCAGAACAAAGAATGGAGCTTTGTGAATATATATATACAAGTTAACAATTTTAACTATTAATTGGACTATATTAGCATATCATTTCCTTCTACAAGCATTGTGTTCTCTCTCATGCATTGGAATGAAGATGAAAAGTTCAGGCTATAAACGCTGAGCTGTTTAACTTTAATTTCTTGTGGTGGCAGTCAAAGTCAATATAATGGTCAATGGCCCATGCATCTTGAAGGTTCATTGAGCCCTAATTACACTACATGCAGCAGGTCTATGCATAAGTCTGTTACAATTAAAATAATACACAGAGGGGGAGGTAACGGAGATGAAATAAGAACAATTAAAAAATGTAGCCTTTGTCGGAGGCAGAAAGGTCAAGACAATGTATGTAGTTAAATTAGAGATGAGGCCGGAATTCATTTAATTAGCCAAACAACCTTAATTTATGGTCACCAATGGACATTTAATCACTTCTAATTGATTAAACTGTTTAAGTGTCTCATTTGCTATATTAAATAAGTGCAGATACTAAATACAGAACTCTTAATAGTTTATTTTTATATAGTTTTAGTAAGGATATTACTTATAACATTTACCACCAATCTCATTTTGTATATTTTTCATTTCAAAGACCCATAGGCCTTCTCTTTTTCTTTCTTTTTTTTTTTTCTTTTGCACATTAGGAGACTTATGTTGTCCTGCTATTTTTGTTTCAAACTCAACTGTTTGGCGGGAAAAAAAACAGTTTAGTGGAATCTTTCAATGGTTTACCTCAATATAGCTTTTATCAATACCCAGAAGAAACACAAGCATGTGACACATCAGCACTGATCTAATGCTAATGCTGCTGGAAAGTGGACAGGGCCAATTGAACATTAGTACTATCCCTGCTTAAATGGTCATGTAAAGATCAATTTCATCCTTGAGAAGTAAAATTGTGTCATATCTCATTACATCTTTATGCAGATGCATTTGCATTATCCTCGGGCCTGCGGGTTTCAGAATCATTGCTGACGTGTTCTCATTTGAGAACCAAAACCATAAACCTTAACAAATGAGTGTTTAATTTCATGTTCATGTAATGCATATTGTATTTTGTTTTATTTTGCCCGTGACCTATTAGATTGTAGTGCTCGGCATTAAAAGGAAAATGCCTTGTATATTAAAATGCATAAAGTTGTTAAAGATATGGTGCATCATAGTGAATAACTGCAGCAACATTTTAACACATCAGTGTTGAGAAGATTTTTATTTGTATAATAATAACTATCTTTGAATCTTACATAAAACTACCACATTGCCTATATACCACAACCAGTAAAAGATAAACTACTAAAAATAGATAAAAATCTGCTTATAGATATGTAATGGAGACCAGCTAGTAGTCGCTGTGGGAGTAAACCTCACTCGTCTGATCTCAAGAAATGCTCTAGCGACTGATGCTAGAGGTTGCAGCCTTTAGCCTCTTGTTAGAGCGTCCAACTCCCACGCCGGAGACCGGGGTTCGAGGCCTGCGCAGAGCGGGGCGAGTAGGACCTGGGTAGAGGGGTTACAGATAAACAAAAGATAAATACTGCTTAACTACTATCATAGTAGGCCTACTCAAATGTAGTTAAGTGAGTATCATCAAAGACTTAAGATATACTAAGACGATGCACTCACCCAGGACATTTTGTAATGTGAGAAATGAGACTTTGTTTCATATCAAAAGTAACCTGCTCTGTCTTGTCTGTCTTTGGGGGCTCGAGCCAATGCCCTTTTTCGAAATTAATCAAAAGTGCCCCTCTCAGACAAATAGAAATTATAATATTGTGGCCAATAAAACAAAATGTATTTAAATTATAATTAACATGACAATGTGTACAATAAAACGAATCGCTCAAAAGCCGAAAATTCCTGTTTATTTTTTACATACCCGTCAGTCTGAGGCGTTTCCATAACGCGTTGCTAAGGGTTGCGTTCGTTTTGATTGGCTGACTGATTTTCCACAGTCTGTCTGAAACCTATAGGCTCTCGAGCCATATATGGCGAAAAAAATAAACCAAACCATTTTAAAACTTTTTTTCATCAATAACTAAAGCTAGTGTGTCGATTTAGTTAAAAATCTATATATTACATATTTTAAAATATTACATAATTCATCAATGCCCGTTTGTCATGTATAATACACCAACAAATCATGATGGCTCAATAAGTTCAAATTTCATTGGACAATGTGAAGTAGAGCGGTCATTTTTCGTTCTAAACTAATTAATCGGTTGAAAATTACATGGACAGACGAGCTTGCATTTGTAGAGCGATTTCTGTGTTTGTCTCATTTTTTAAATCAAATTGCATCGCTGACAAAATGAATATTAACTGACTACAACGCACTGCACAAAACCATGCGGCACCAAAAGTCGCATTAATGATAAGCAAGTAGTGTTCAATTCATTTAGTGTATTTATGTATATTGATACACCGTTTACTCTGTGATGAAACTATCATAGTTAATGAAGCCCAAGTGCCACCTACAGGCCTATTATGTGAAGTGTATGCTGGCGAAATAGTGACGTGAAGGGACTTTATTATATTACCATTTTTGTACCATAATTATGGAGCATTATGAAAAAAGTCTCTTAATCTCATCCTGCATTTATTTGATCAAAAACAGCAATAGTGTGAAATATTATTACAATTTTAAAATAATGGTTTTCTATTTTAATATACTTTAAAATATAATTTATTTCTAAAATTGATGCTGTTCTTTTTTAATGTTTGATTCATCAAGGAATCTTGGGGAAAAAAAGTATCAAGCAGTATCAGGTTATAAAAAATAAGCAGCACAACTGTTTCCAACATTGATAATAAATCAGCATATTAGAATGATTTCTGAAGGATCATGTGACACTGAAGACTGGAGAAATGTTGCGGAAAAATTCAGTTTTGCTTCACAGAAATAAATTATATTTTGAAGTATATTAAAATAGAAAACCATTATTTTAACTGTGATAATATTTCACAATATTACTGATTTACCTGTATTTTTGATCAAATAAATGCAGGCTTGATGAGACTTCTTGCAAAAGCATAAAATAGTAATGTATCCAAACCTTTGACACACATACATATTATATATATATATATTTTTTTTTTTTTTTAACATTGCCCCTTTTTTACATTTGAGCCCCTGCCCCTGAGGAATTCTCTGCACGTCCCTGCTCTGCGATGTATTTTTCACTGCGTGAGAACATGATGTGTCATGTGTGGCGTGAGAGTAGCATGGCTCGTCGAATATAGCAACAGTAACTAAAAGGGGTGGGTCTTTGCGGTTGCTGTAGAAACAGTCAACGTTCTGAGATGCATGCTTATGACTCCACATGTGCATTGGCTGTTCCATCCTGAAAAATGGATCTTTTAAGACCTGTGCACTGAAGGTTTCTTTTGGGAAACCCAAAATTGGTGTAGTTAATCCCCAATACACATACACCGTATTTGGCATCAGTCTATCCAGTGAAAATAACTGTCAATCACTGTGACAATCAATGGCTTTCGCAGTACAACTGAATGTTTAAATCATTCCCTGAAGCTCATCTCTTCCAAATCGCATTGACTTGAATGGCTGCCCTTAAAAGTGCTCAGGAGGAAAAGGAGAACACCAAAATCTAGTGAAGTATCTGATCACAGCAAGAGAGAGGACTGTGTTTGATTTAATAACAGGAGATAAAGATTCACCTCCTGGCCTTCTGCGAAAGAGGTTTAGAAAGTGAGTATCAGAGGCTTATTTTCACAGTATTACTCCTGGCTCTTGCTATTTGTGTGCACTAAATGGTCAGCACAGAATGACTCTGGCACACAAATTTCAGGCAGCTTAAAATGTACAATGGTCTGTGCCACAGTAAATATTAATATATTATTAAACAACAATTAACAACTGATAATATAATAATAATTGTTGTTGTTGGTATTATTATATAAAAATAATACATTAAAATAATAAAATAAATAGAATTATTAAAAATATGTAAATATAATATAATAGGTTACTATTTGACTTTTGTTAAAACCGGCAAATATAACAGGCAATAAAAATACAACAACGACATAAATACAATAACTCATTATCAAGAATATCCATAGGATAATGTGGTAGACTGATGTCAGTAGAGTTGTGAAGGTCTAAGAAATTTATGTTTATCAGCCGACAGATTATGAATAATCAACAGTGTTGGGGAAAGTTACCCTTCAGCACTCCAATCAAAGTAATGCATTACAATATTGCAACCCCCCCAAAAGTAACTAATTGCATTGTTTAAGGGTTAGTTCACCCAAAAATGAAAATTGTGTCATTTATTACTCACCCTCATGTCGTTCCAAACCCGTAAGACCTTCGTTCATCTTCAGAACACAAATTAATATATTTTTGATAAAATCCGATGGCTCAGTGAGGCCTTCATTGCCAGCAAGATAATTAACACTTTCAGATGCCCAGAAAGGTACTAAAAACATATTTAAAACAGTTCATGTGACTACAGTGGTTCAACCTTAATGTTATGAAACGACAAGAATACTTTTTGTGTGCCAAAAAAACAAAATAATGACTTTATTCAACAATATCTAGTGATGGACGATTTCAAAACACTGCTTCATGAAGCTTCAAAGCTTTACGAATCTTTTGTTTCAAATCAGTGGTTCGGAGCATGAAAGTCACTTGATTTCAGTAAACGAGGCTGCGTTACGTCATAAGTGTTTCAAAATTTCAGTAGTTCATGTGACTTTGGCAGTTTGATACACGCTCCGAACCACTGATTCGAAACAAAAGATTCGTAAAGCTTTGAAGCTTCATGAAGCAGGGTTTTGAAATCGCCCATCACTAGATATTGATGAATAAAGTCGTTATTTTGTTTGTAATTAATGACAGATTTTTAATTTTTGGGTGAACTAACCCTTTAGCTACTTTTTATGGAAAGTAGTGTGTTACATTATAGTTTTACGTTACTTTTTGTTACTTGAGCTGGGCTTGCTTGCTTGTTTGGTTACATTTTATTTTAAAGTGATACAGTTACATACTCAAAGAAGTACTGAGTAATATTAATTAATTACATGTACTTACTATAGAGTTATGGTTAGTATTAGGGTTTAGTTTAGGTTTAATTACATGTAATTATGCATAATTTACTGTTGTTATAGTAAGTACATGTAGGAACGTCACCTTAAAATAAAGTGTTACCGCTTGTTTTTTAATACCGAAACAAACAAAAAATCTATTTTTGGCAAATGTAAAGGCTCTTTCCCACCAAAAATGAAATGAATACACCTCAGGCTGAAGGAAATGCAAATTCACACCTGTACTAAAGGGATTTTTACTTATTAGTATGGAATCATCAAAGGTAAGCAGCAAAAAAATAAATAAAGTGAGATTAAATACATATATTTGTATTTTATAAAACAGATAGTTCCGGCCCTTGATTCTGATTGGTTGAGTGGAGTTCGAAGCCGTTGTAAAATTCCCGAAAACATACAGCTGACCGCGTTACATAAGTATCGCTGCGCCATTGACTGTGTATGTTGCTGCGTCAGTCAATAAATGGGAAAACAAAGTAACTTGCATTACTCATTTGAAAAAGTAAAAGTCAGACATTTTGTTGTAAATTTAAAAGTACTTTTACTTAAAAAAAAAAAAAAAGTAATCTGATTACATAATACATAACTCCCGTTACTTGTAAATCACTACCCCACTGATAATCAACTATTATGAAAAATTAATAATTAATGTTAAAAATGCGGACACTTTACTTTTTTACTCTGTTGAGTTAAACATGTTATCCGTAGGTAGATGTAAACTGCTATCAAGATGTTATTGCTTTGAAGCTATTTAAACAATTACCATGAAATTCCCTGCCTCGACTGTCTCCTCATCCCAAAATGTTCTACTACCTGTGTATAAAAGACAATATGACTCACAAATTCAAGCTGCTTTAGCCTGCTGAGGAAAACAACTGGGCTTTGGTGGTGCTTCTGTTATCATAACATTGGCCATATGGCCAGAAGGCAGAGTGAACAGGATATGATGCTCTCTGATGTCTTTGTATTTCCTGCATCTATTAAGTGCTTTGTGAATCAAGGCTTTAGTGGCCTTTGGATAAGAATGGTACAAACCACTTTGGCAGAATCCGTCACGCTCAGAAAGGTTAGTCTCTTGAGCTGAAGTCTTGTTGGATGTGCTTGTCTACTCTGCAATGGCTGGTGGCCATTTTAAGCAAACTAATGTGGCAAACCATTGGATAGCTGGCCACCAGAGGGACACTCTCCAGCTGTTGTTTAGACCACTTCTATGAGGCGTGCTGCATGTTCATGCACTTCATTAACCTCAGTCGTAATACTGCAGACTGGGGCCAAATTAGGTAAACACAAAGTTTGAGGAAGAAATTTTTGTACATACAAGAGTTCTTGCATGATCCCAGAAAGTTTCAACGTAATGTTACAGCATAAGTTGGTGCAGTGCTACTATGTGACGTCAAAACTATGACGTAAAAATAAGTCAACTGGTACAGATTCTGTTGAACCATTCATAGACCCTAGTCAGGTTAGATGCCATATTGAATTTAATGAAGCTGAAACAAGGCTGTGAGGGACAGACTACAGTATTTACAATGGCATGCACTGCATAAAGGTCCTAGATCATGTAATAATTAAAACTCACAACTTTTAAAACTATTTCACAGACTTTTTGTCTACTGAAAGTTTTTTTCCCCCGTAAAAACGTTTCTTCATCTGAACAACCGATATTTTGTTAAACAACAGTACAATCCATTAAACACACTGTACTTCTATATTTCACATATATATATATATGTTACCCAAATATTTGCACAGTAGTGTATACACACACATTTACTTGTTTAACTATCTAAATGGGGACATTCAGTAGATTTAGTTTTTTACATATAATTACCTTATAACGATGTATATTTAAACGGGAAAAAAGACTATGGAAAGTCCCCATTTAGATAGCTGAGTAAACATGTGCATCTGTCTTCAACTTTTCTCATTTATCATTCTTATTATGACTTCAAGATGTGTGTCATGCTTTGTGTCTGTTTTTGTGTCACACAGGACTGGATTTATGTCCAAAACCGCTAATTTTCAGGGTTTTTTTTTTTTTTAAATACACACTGTGTTGTCAAAGTTGATGTTGTGGTTTTAAATATGGTCAGACACGCGCATGCATCATTATGCCAAACCTCGTGCAGCGCTTCATTCATGATAGAGGCAGCGTGGAGTTATGAGGTTTGACTGACAGTTTGAGGATCACAAGCTCTTTTTAATATGTTTCATTGGTTAAATGTTTGCAAAACCCACAGACAGACATGAAGGGTGACCAATAGTAATGATTTACAAAAAAAATGGCAAAATATGGAGATATAAGGTTTGTGCCTGATATTTAAAATTGTGTTAATTAATATAGAAAGACAGTAATTGTCTTACAGTGATTTACTATTAGAGTAAAATAATAATAATAACAATAATTAAAATAATTGTAATTGGACGTGCAAGCATATAGGCACGTGCTTAGAATGCCTATGCGTAAATCCGGCCCTGGTGACACACAGAGTGGGACAGAAGCTGGCAAGATCTCGGAAGTCACATTATTCATAGAGCAACAGTGCAGTGCAGCTTGAGGCCAGAGAAGCAGCCAACTGTTCACAAGCATCACTCTGCAAGATTAATATGCACATCCCCTATCTCTCAGCTGGCACCCAGCAGCACAGAGCTCTGTCCTCAACTGCTCTACAGTAAGTGAAAATAAATGAGACTGATACTAAAGCACAGCAAATCATAATAAAAAATAAACGATACTAACAATATGGAAACTATAACAATATCATATCCAAAAACCTTAAATCAACTCATAACTGATCACATTATTTTTCAAAATATTATCTTTGCTAGACAGCAGTGTGGAGGGCTTTGAAATGACTCAGAGGGAGCTGTAACAATATGAAAGTAATAAAAATGAACCATCAAATATTCGCATTAATGCAAAAACAGCACAACATATTCTATTTGAAGTACTTGAACTAATTAGTTTAATGATTTAATTATTCATGAGGCCTTAGCACAACTTGAAACTTTTTACAAATGAATACAAATGAAACAGTCCCACTTTAGGCTCTAAGTTTCCTCTTGGGTTTTTTGTCTGCTCGGTTTTACTATCTACTGTATCTCTTTGCTCTCACAATAACTGTGAACTCAGCCAGAATCATTAGCTGCTTTGGCTGTGTGGTCTACAGCTGGACAACTGCACACAGAAGTTGGACGGCTCATTGGTTGGATGCGATCCTGATACCATCCCACTGGGCTTTGAATGGTCCAGCACTGGAAGCTGTACTGGTAACACTGATGATGAAAGCTACGAACAACAGTGTGCTATCATATGAAGCTTGATATGTGGATTTGTGTGTTCAGTTTATAGAGCTCTACACTAATGAGCTGATGATTCTGTCACAAATTATGAAAAACTGATGCCTCTAATAGCCTTGTAAACAGTACAGTATAATGACGACAAAATCTGCACCTGATAAGTTTAAAAGACAAGCTTTGCTGGTGAACAGTGTGTTTTGGATGCTGGGCCACAGGTGTGCTGTTGGCCTTTCCAAGTTTCTTTGTAGTAATAATAACAGCATGCACATCTAGAAAAACAAAGAAATTGTGTATGTGCTCAACCAAAAATAGAAATATAGACAAATATATATATATATAAAAAAAATCAAAATGGCTCCATGGAATAAATAAGTTATTCAGCTTTCAGATGCTATATAAATCTCAATTTCAAAAAATTTACCTTTAAGACTGGTTTTGTGGTCCAGCCCAGGGCCACTACATACATACATACATACATACATACATACGTACATACATACATGTACGTGCAGAGACTGTGGTCTTTAGCCTCCTTGTTAGAGCGCCCAACTCCCATGCGGACGGACCAGCATTCGAGTCCCGCTTAAAGCGGGCGGTTCGAACAGGAGTGTTACATTGGTGCTATTGATCCGGATGGGAGTGAGGTTTAGTCGGGGTGAGTGTAACAAACAGGCTAGTAGGAGCCGTGTGTGTAAACCTCACTCCCCTAAACCCAAGAGGCGCACTAGAGACTGCGGTCTTTAGCCTCCTTGTTAGAACACCTGACTCCCATGCCGGTAGACCTGGGTTCGAGTCCTGCAGGCGGTTTGAACAGGAGAGGTTACACACACACACACACACACACACACACACACACATATATATATATATATATATATATATACATACATACATACATACATACACACACACGGCTATGCTAGACCAGCACCAAAGCACATCTAACCAGTCTGAACCATTATGTAAGTTCATGTAGGCCTAAAGTGGTCTTTTAAAGTTAACATTCAAATAAAAGCAAGAGATTGAATTTTACAAGACACAGTGACACTGAAAACATGACACAAACACAAATAATGTCAGGATTTCTAACTGCAGACGCCACATGGTGATGAAACTCTGTAACATCCCCGCGCTCCACTGGCAGCTCAATCATCTGGAATGACAAAATTATATGGTGGTGTGAGATGACATAAACACTCTTTTAGAAACAACAGGAGCTGAGGTATACACTGGCCATCTGCACTACGTGCAATGGATCTTCAACATTGCTAGAGAACCAGACCACCGGAAACTGAAATCCACTCAATTAATATGCAAAGCATGGATTATGAACCCAGCAACAGGTTTGTTTACCCGAGATGATTACAAGATCTGGATGTCAGCTACTTATCTGCCTTCAAGTAACTGCTGTTAATTTTGTGATGCAGCTCGGCCCATAAGCCATAGAACTTCCATATGCTAACTTCTGTTTACAAAAGCCAACACATATCAACTGAATTCACAATGAATGATTGGCTCACCAGTATCATGAAAGTTGTTTGATATGCTCCACGGTAGGTGTAATCATGCGGGTAATTGTGTCACACTTTTTATTTCACCTGTCAGGACTCGAGATGTTTGGCTGCATCAATAAAAATTCAAATCAGAGAGGCATTAACAACACCTAGAGTGAGTGAACTCTATTTCAGGTCCATGTTATACTCAAACTGACATCTTTTATTCTGGAATAATAATACTATGTTGTCATGTCAGGTTTTGGCGGAACAGGGAGTCTGTGTGTGATCATGCAAAAGAGAAGTCATTTAATATTTTGTTTTCCGGCTACATGCAACAGAAAAACCTGGAAGGATAAAATACCTGACCTGAAAACATAGAGCAGGCCTATGCACAAACTGACTAACCATGTAACAAAAGAAAACAAAACAAGAACTAATACAAAATGTTATTTGTAATTAAAATCATATCCAATAACTAACTCCATCCAACATTTTACATTTAAATGTTTCAGTGACAATTATGCAAATTATGTATTATAAAAGAGTGCAGGTTTTGCGCAGGGGGTTGAGTTTGAAGCGACAGAAATTCACTGAGGTCACAGTATAGTTTTTATATAGGCTAATTATACAATTTGACTTTACTTCATGTTTAGAATCAGTATTCAAACACTTACTCTTCGCTTTAGTACAGTACGGATTGATTTTTGAACCATCATAATAACTATCACACAGTTTGCATTTCAAAAGAATTCGTCTCCACTGGAGGTTTTAAGTGGTGAGAATAGTCACAGGGTGATAATTAAAATGCAATGCAAATGAAAGCGTATGGGTCATATCCATCAAATTAGCAGGCTTCTGTCATAAGTCAAAGTGCTACTTGTATCTGTGGATTTAAAGCCATCATATGGGAGTTTAGTTTGGTCACTCTATTCAGAAAGCCTTATTTCTCATTCATATATCTACACAAATATGTTAAAATTATATATTATACAATTCAAAGTAAAATAAAATAAAATAAAATAAATTGTTCAATTAAAATAATATAAAATAATAATAATAATAATAAATAAATAAAATATGATAATTTAAAGTAAATTAAAAACATAAATTAAATTAAATTAAATTATCTAATTAAAAAAAAAAAATCTAATTAATTCTTTAAAAAAAACCTAACAAACACAGAGAAAAAAAATCATGACAGTCTGTAAAATAAAGAAATCATAAAAATTCTTGATATAAATATACTAAGAATTTGTTAAACATTTTTACAAAATAATAATAATAATAATAATAATAATAATAATAATAATAATAATAATGTCTCACATTGATTCACGTTGTGCTCATATATAATTAACGGCAGTGAAAATTGTTAAATATTTTTAGCTTTTTTATTTTTAGTAACTTTTGCTCTATTCAGAAAGCCTTATTTCTCATTCATATATCTATACAAAAATGTTGAAATGATATATTATACAATTTTCAAAATAATAATAAAAAATAAATAAATTGTTTAATTAAAATAAAATAATAATAATAATAATATAATAATTCAAATTGAATTAAAAATGTAAATTAAAAATGTAAATTAAATTAAATACTCTTGGGGGGAATCTAATTAATTCATAAAGGAAACTAACAAACACATAGCAAAAAAAAATATAGGCTACTAAGAATTTGTTAAACTTTTTTAAAAAAATAAATAAAATAATGTCTCACATTGATTCATGTTGTGCTCATATATAATTAATGTCAGTGAAAATTGTTACATATTTTTAGCTTTTTTATTTTTAGTACTTTTGCTCTATTCAGAAAGCCTTATTTCTCATTCATATATCTACACAAAAATTTTAAAATGATATATTATATAATTTTCAAAATAAAATTAAATTAAAAATAACAAAATAAAATAAATTGTTCTATTAAAATAATATAAAATAATAATAATAATAATAATAATAATAATAAAATAGAATTAATTGAATTAAACATTTAAATTAAATACTCTTTGGGGAAAATCTAATTAATTCTTAAAGGAAACTAACAAACAGAAAAAAAAATCATGAAAACAAAAGAAATCATAAAAATTCTTGTAATAAATATACTAAGAATTTGTTAAACATTTTTACAAAATAATAATAATAATAAAATATTAATGTCTCACATTGATTCACATTGTGCTCATAAATAATTAATGGCAGTGAAAATTTTTAAATATTTTTAGCTTTTTTATTTTTAGTACTTTGGCACTTCAGTTACACAGCAGAGTCCAGTGGTAAACACGGCCCAGCTGAATGTTGCCAAAAAGAGTGGAGAGGTCAGCTTCTCCATCAGCCAGAAGGGTCACTGTTATGGTGGAGGACTGACAAATGAATGTCTCTGCTTTAATCCACTATACCTGCCAGACCTGACACAGAGTCAACAAACCTAGATAACCAATCAGAGCGTGCAGACAAGTGTGCTCTCCACAGGTAACAGGTGTAATTAAGCCAAGAAGCCAGAATGGACATAATCACTGTGTCAGAATGTGAGCGGGATAGATCCAGGATGAAGAAGAGACCCCATTAATGCTGTTTGACTCAGGATATTTTTCATTGAATGATCACATTGGTTTTTGGATTACAGAAACCTTCTCCTGCATTGCTTAAATAGCCCTGTAGTTATTAGTAACAGGAGGCTCCCCAGTTTCACAGGTCATTTAAATGTATTATTACAGTAGCAGGTCAGCACCTCTGTGACGTCAGAGTAAAATAATGATTCCAAATAAACAAAAAACAAATCCTGTTTACCAACAGCAACGCACTCATTTCGAAGAGGATAATGAAGAGAAATATGCAATAGATTTGTTCATTATTTGAAATAATAGCCTTAAGACAATAGGATTATTTTTTGATGTTTTGCTTTGTAAATTAATGAAGGTCACTGAGTCACTCACAGCATGACATACAAGATGAGTCAGACTCCATCTTGAGGTGAAACCACACTTGTCGCAAAGACCTATCATGATTTTGTTAATCATATTTTCATTTTTATGTGAGTCATAGTTTACATTTGTGAAATTTTGGGGTGAAAAAGTTTACTTTGGTAGATGGATTGTGTGTCTTCGATTAGAATCGCTCACGCCACTTAACATCATTGAGGGTCAGAATACAATTCTTAAAATTCAATTTAAACCACATACAGTACTATACAGTATGTTGCATTGCCTAATAAAGTTATGGCCAACTGGCAAGGTTTATTTACCTGCTAAAGCCAATTTTACTCACTGTGAGCCATTTGTAAGTGTTCATTTCAAACCCTAGGTATGTTTGCAGACTTTATTTATTTTGCCCATTTTATTACAGATAAATAAATGCAATTGTTTCCCATCACTGTAAACTAAAGCCCCAATATATGATGTGCTGAGACTGAATCGAAGACTATATGATATTGATGTCGGAGTGCAGTGTTCTGGGGTATTTATTGTACATTTATGATTTTCACTGTGGTATTACATATGATATAATAGGTCTGGACTGGGTGGGGTAGATAGTTTAGTACCAGTTTAGTCTGTTCAAGAAACTCAGTAAGTGTTTAACTTTTGTTTTTACATGCTGTCATTCATTAAATTAACCCTTGTTCCAAATATGGCCCAATTTCACTGCTAAAAACCTAACATGAACATAGACTAAAAGCCAAAAAACTCACATTGGGATTTCATGGGGGTTTAACATTATTTGTCCATGTAACAGAGTATAACTCTCATTAGTTTAATGATAATGTCTAGAAGACTTTCAATAGACAAGTGTTAGGATGAAGAAGGGATCCCATTAAAGGATTAGTTCACTTTGAAATGAAAATTAGCCCAAGCTTTACTCACCCTCAAGCCATCCTAGGTGTATATGACTTTCTTCTTTCTGATGAACATAATTGCAGAAATATTAATAAATATCGTGATGCATCTGAGCTTTATAATGGCAGTGAACAAGACCAACGAGTATGAGCTGAAGAAAGTGCCTCCATCCGCATCCTTCCATCATAAATATGTGCTCCACACAGCTTCAGGGGGTTAATAAAGGCCTTCTGAAGTGAAGCGATGCATTTGTGTAAAAAAAAAAAAAAAAATCCATATATTTAACAAGTTATGAAGTAAAATATGTAGCTTCCGCACGAGCCGCCTTCCATATTCAACGTATGCAGAAAGTGTAAAACTTTCTTACACTACGTCCTATGCCTTCCCTATTCAACTTATGGAAAAACTCTAACTGACGTGACGCCAGTTTATACTTTCTTTGAAACTTCAATACGGAATGCAGTCTGGCGGAAGCTACATATTTTACTTCATAACTTGTTTAAACATGGATATTTTTTACACTAACGCGTTACTTCGCTTCAGAAGGCCTTTATTAACCCCCGGGGCTATGTGGAGCACATATTTATGATAGATGGATGTGGATGGAAGCACTTTCTTCAGCTCATACTCATTGATCCCTATCACTGCCATTATAAAGCTTGGATGAGTCAGGATATTTATTAATATTTCTGCGATTATGATCATCAGAAAGAAGAAAGTCATATACACCTAGGATGGCTTGAGGGTGAGTAAAGCTTGAGCTAGTTTTCATTTCAAAGTGAACTAATCCTTTAATGCTGTTTGACTCAGGATATTTCTCATTGAATAATCACATTGTTTTTTGGATTACAGAAATCTACTACTGCATTGCTTAAATAGCCCATATAACAATATTATTTGTCCATGTAATAGAGTATAACTCTCATTAGTTTAATGATAATGTCAAAAAGACTTTCAATAGATAAGTGTTAGTGAATTTGACAGTCAACTAGAGCTTGGGCCGTTGGGGTTTTGGTCACCAAGGCTTGTTGCCTCCAGAATTAAACTTCATAATGGCTTTTTGGTGGTAAGAGTAGGGCGATGTAATGTACTTCAGGTCACAACTAGTATGAAAATGATCCATCAAATTAGCATGCTAGAGTGATGTGTGACATGTCACAGTTAATGGTTGGCACCGTTCTCATTTTGACATCTGTAAAATCATTTTCAAGTCACGACCACTCGAGTGCCAGTGACATTTTTTGCTCTCTGATTAGAACTCCATGCCTGCCACTGGGAGTACAATGCTTTGATTTTCTTCTTCTTCATGGCAATAAGCCACGTTCCCCTGTAATTACCACAGCACTCTGCTGAAATGATGACTGGATGATGCCATAATAAGCCTCTCTGCCACTGCAGCCCTGAAACCTATTGAAAGCCTTCAGTACATTGCGCCAATCTCCTGACACATGCAGATTCCTGACAGCAGCGCACGCACCGTGCATTCCTGTGGCCTACGAACACACTGTTCATCTGTCAAAGAGCCAGGGATCCATCTCCCTACTGCCCCTATTAAACACACTGTGTGCACAGCACTCTAATTACATTGATGAATGCTTTTGTCTCCTGCCTCACTGACGGCAATTTATGGCTGAGGTGACCTGGGTCACCGTTACACATGACGGGAGACACACACAGGTAAAAAAGAGATATACATGATCAGCATTTTACTATTAGCAACACATCTTTTCCTCTTGTTGTCCTTCTTCAGGGTTTTATTTTTATCTTCGCATACAGAGTGTCTGTGTTAGTCTCATCAGTCGTGAAACAGCTGTAACCTCTAAGAAGACATCTCTTTTTAGAGATACACAATGTCTGCTGACTCCTATGGGCAAACAGCATCATGTGAAATGTTTTGGCAGTGGATATCAATTATAGGCAAATGGTTTCTTGTTAAAATTCAAAAATTCTGTCATTCTATTACTCACCCTCATGTCGTTCCAAACCTACATGGCTTTCTTTCTTTTCTGTAACACAAAAGAATATGTGTACACAACTGAAAACACTATTTACAATATAGTCACAAGTGGCAATTATTGGGGTCCAAGCACATGTAGAAGACATGACTAATTTTGAATGATTTGGTCCTTCAGACCTTAGTGAGGTTGGATGCCATATTGAATTTAACAGAGTAAGAGATATACTTAGGGCCAGATTTACTAAACAGGGCAAATTATCGTGAAAGTGCAATCCTATAAAAGCGCCGATGGTAGTGGACAGTGATCTACTAACGGTACACAAATTGAATACAGATGCAGCCAGATCATGTGATGACCAATGCATCTACCAAGAGCAGCGCAAATTAGCGTCTGGTTTAAGACAAGCCTTTTTTGGGTGGTAAATAATGCTGCAAATACCAGCAAATTGACTAGCACAAACCTTAGTAAATCACCTTACATGATTCATTTAAATACTCTCCTCCCATAAATTTTGCATCTGAAAGGGAAACTCCTACAAATGCATATGCAATAAGGTCAGCCGCAAAAATAATGGTGTCCATGCCTTTTTAGTGCTAATTTTTCACTGCGTGTCTTTTGTAAATCCTAACAGTTTACAATTTTTGTAACGTGTTTCCGGTGTGAGTACGCTGTGTGCGTTTGGCTGTTTGTCTGTTTTTGTCTTGTTAAATGTGTTTTCCTGTCTTACACACTTCAGCTGGACTTCAACTGGATAATTCTTTATGGTGTGGTGGATGACGTACTGTATGTCAAGTTTTCCTGCCTGCCGTTTGGGGTCTGCTCTGCACTCGATCAGGCTCTGTGGTGGACGTCAATTTATCATTGAATGTTCTCGTTTGCCACTTGAGGTCCTGCTGGAGTTTGCACTTTTTGGCCTCTGTGGCATTCAAACTTCGAGGCGCAGTTTGACGCGGTTTGCTCGCACGAGGGACTGCTTGCTGCATTTTTATTCTACTGCTCCTGTTGCAGACTTTTAGACAGATAATTTTATCTGTCTCACTCCGGATTATGCATTTTATTCCAATACCTGTTTTGATATGTATACTGTATTGTTTCTTTGTATTGTATACTGTGTTTTTCTTGTGTTCATGTTTTGTTTGTAAAGCGCTATATGAATTAAACTTATTATTAACAGTAGTTTTTTTTAAGCCAAAAGAGGGTTTGCGCTGACGCAAGCTGTTGTAAATTTTGCCCTTACAGTCTTACAATGGCATGCACTGTATCAAGTTTTTTTAGGAAAGATATTTCATAAGATAAACAATAAGTATGTTGTTATACAACAGGATCCACTGAACAAACTGTACTTACATCCCTCACAGCCTTGTTTTCATTCCTGTGAATTATATGACGCTACCCTGATTAAAGTCTATGGATGTTGTGGGTACATCTGTGTGTGTCAAATTTCAACTTCTTTAATAACAGTTATAGCACCCCCTAGAATTGAAAATTCATGAAATTGGGCAGGTTTCCTCATATGGCCTGTTAAACCCAATGAACTAAGGAGATGGGGGCACTAAAGGAAGAGAGATCATTTTTTAGTCTAGCCAGCACGGTTCAAGAGTTTAAAAAAAAAGCTTATTAAAGCAGCAATTTTCACAAAATTTGGTACGCAGTCTCATTTTGAACCCGTGTAAGAATGTCAGAACTTTCATAATAGTTATACATTATAAACAGCTGAAAGTTGATTTTGTTGTTGGTGGCCATGTTTGCTAGTTTATCCAAGTGATATGTAAAGGATATTTTAGCATTTGTCCCAAAGACGCAGTGCAGCATTTTCAACTTGATTGAACATATGGTTGCAGAGTTATGAGGGGTTCTTTTCAGTTGTAGCGCCCCCTAAGGGCAGAATTTGGCACAACTTGGCATGTGTCCAAGATGATTTATAAGCTATTTTCCTAATGGGGACCCAGAAAATGTCCCCACAAGTTCGAAAATTTCTGGTATTGCCATCCTTGTGGGGACATTTTGTCCCCACAATGTAGGGGATACCTAAAGCACACGCGCACACACACACACACACACACACACACACACACACACACACACACACACACACACACAAACAATCACACACACAATCACACGTCACTCATTGACTGTTTCCAGGCAAAAATGACTGAAAACTTTGATTTTAGAGGTGTCACGACAATGGTTCAAGCTTTGATATAGTAATCGTACCTGCTAGTGAAACACGGGGTTCAAAGATCCTTCATCCCTGGTGAGCAGAGATGGTTGCTGCTTTTTTTTTTTAACTTAGCTTCAATGACTGACATGCACCTCACAGAACAAATTACAGTAGATTTCATCATTTGTTCTGCTCCCAAGACATATATTAGAGGATATATCTAACTTGTTACACAAATTGAATGCCTTTTTAAGTTCACGATTTTAAATTATTTAAAATTACTACTCTGTAGAACGAGCAGAATACTGTAGCTAGAATGATAATTATAGCAAAGGCAAAAGAGTGTCTTCCTTTCTCTTTTTTCCCCTATCAGTGGCTTCAATGGACTGCTCGCGGATGTATGTTGGAAGGGAGTAATAAAACAACACATATAGTGGATATACGAGTCAAAAACAGCTTACATTACAGTAAACAAAATGGAAATACTAAAGGTCAGACAATGTAAAATTTTAAGATCACCCTAGGTGGGGTTCAATCTAAGATTTACCCACTGTGCCAAACAACATATAACTATACTTATTGCCAAAGAGGTTTAGGGAGCACTTTACAAGCATCATGGACAATCCTTTTCTGCTACAGCCAAATGGTTTTGAACACAAACAATCAATAGGATGACTTTTTCCTGGCATGGTCTGAAGATCATCCGAAACCAACGTGAATTAGACAATATCTCGGAGGAGTAGCAACGAGACGGAACAGGGAAAAGACACATGACGGACTTCTGAAAAACAGATATAAGTTGATTAAAGATTGCGATTCAGCAAGCAGAATACACAATAATCATGAATAATCTAAGGACAGAAAAGGTATGAGTTTAGGCCTTTTTTTTAATAAAGTTAAACACAACAAGTGTCTTCATAGTCTAATTTATTGGTGTGTTACAGGTAAGTGTTCAGGTAATCAGTTCTGGGCCATAGATGAGCAATAAAAAAAAAGAGGACAAGAGCAGAGACAGAGAGAGGAGAGACAGAGAGGGATTATGCTTTTCAGATTCAGCTTGCAGCATGTGTCAAGATAAAGCCAGAGCTGTCAGTGGTCAGAGCAGGGCGAGATCTTATCACACTTCAACACAGAATCATTCATATGTCCATTATGAATGGAAGAGCCTTTGTGTAGTCGGCCTAGTGCTGCTCGGGACCGCCGGCTTCTCTCTGACCCCGCTCTCCCATCTAGCCCTCTTCAGGAGGAGATAAAACTCGCTCTCTCCAGTGTATCCCTGCTGTAATGTGGTCATTACTGCACAGTTTCCTAGCACCCGGTGCTTCAAATTGCGTCTGGCTGCTTTACAGCGCAATGGATTGAGGGAGCTTATGAGTGCAGACAGTGAGGTGTCAAAGCGCTTTGCAAGCATCAAGAGACCGCCACTTCAGTCTGTGTGTCAGTTGTGTTTTTGTGGGAATGTTGATGAAACTGTCTCTAACTCCAGCAACAACGGCCAGCAGTAATTGTGACATGTGTCAGAGCTCACAATGTTTGTGGCCAATAAAGGACATGAGCTGTAAACATTGAAAGCAAGTGAGAAAAATACTTTTCATAAAGTTGATTGATTATGTCAATTCCTCAAAACTGAAACTAGTTTCCAAGTTACTTCAGAACTACAGAATGTGGTAACCCACTCAAAACACATATGCTTGTTTTTTATATAGCTGTTTTCATTGATTTATCTGTTTGGAGACTTTCAGTCAGCTGTCTGAAACTAACAGGTTAAAAACACCAATTCAAGACAAACACTGAATTTTTTCTCATAATTGCAAGTTTATAACTCGCAATTTTACCTTTTTTTTTATTCTCGCAATTCCGTCTTTTTCTCGCAATTGCGAGTTTATTTCTTGCAATCCCAGCCTTTTTTCCTCACAATTCTGACTTTTTTCTCACAATTGTGAGTTTATATCTTGCAATTCTGACTTTTTTCTCGCAATTGCGAGTTTCTCTCTCACAATTCTGTTTTTTTTCCCCTCACAATTGCTTTTATCTCTCACAATTCTTACTTTTTTCTCGCGATTGCGAGTTTATAGCTCGCAATTCTAACTTTTTTTCCCTCACAATTCTGCCTTTTTTCTCGCAATTGTGAGTTTATCTCTTGCAATTCTGGGTTTTTTTCTCGCAATTGTGAGTTTATATCTCGCAATTCTGACTTTTTTTCCCCTCACAATTTTGGCTTTTTTCTCGCAATTGTGAGTTTATCTCTTGCAATTCTGGGTTTTTTTCTCGCAATTGTGAGTTTATATCTTGCAATTCTGACTTTTTTTCCTGCAATTCTGACTTTTTTCTCGCAATTGCGAGTTTATCTATCACAATTCTGACTTTTTTCTTTACAATTCTGACTTTATCTCACAATTCTGACATTTTTATCTCACATTTTTGACTTTTTTCTCCTAGTTGTGAGTTTATATCTTGCAATTCCAACCTTTTTTCCTCACAATTCTGACTTTTTTCTCACAATTGTGAGTTTATCTCTCACATTCTGTTTTTTTTCCTCACAGTTGCTTTTATTTCTCGCAATTCTTACTTTTTTCTCGCGATTGCGAGTTTATCTCTCGCAATTCTAACTTTTTTTTTCTCACAATTCTGGCTTTTTTCTCACAATTGCGAGTTTATCTTTTGCAATTCTGACTTTATCTTACATTTTTGACTTTTTTCTCCTAGTTGCGATTTATAAAGTCCAATTCTGAGGAAAAAAAGACAGACTTTTTTCAAAAAATTGAGTGTTCAGAGAACTGAGAGAAAAAAAAAGTCAGAATTGCATTTGTATATCATGCAATCTGAGAAAAAAAATCAGAGTTGTGGGATAAAAAGTCACAATTACCTTTTTTATTTTTTATTCAGTGGCGCAAACAAGCTTCCATAGGTTTGAGATAACAATTATAAAAAAAAATTTAACAGGGTAATTAATGAAAATCAGTAAAGTTTAAAAAAACCTAATAAAATAAAATGGCAGATTTTAAACCATGACAACTTAATAATTTAAGTTCAGTCAATACCATTTACTTTAGTAATAAAAAGTTATGCAAACTGTTCATTTTTTTTTTTTAAAACAGATTTATTCTAATTAATATTGGTAAAAATACTACCTGCCCAAACACATTTGAAATTTACAGATAATAACAAAATCAAAGATGATCTCCACAAGCTGACAGCAATATAGCTATATGTGTATATGGGAAAACTCTTTCTATATACTTTTCACTCTTTCTCTCTGGAGTAACCAAACAGACTGTCCACCAGACTGTCTATTATCCTTCTGCCCTTCAAAATAAAGAAGGCAATATAGCAACTGTAAAAACTAGTTATCAAATGGAACAGCAATATTACTTTTACAATAACTTCTGTTTTTCTTTCTGTACTTTTGAAAATGTATTTAATGATACAGGGAGAAAAAAATAATCTTGCTTCAAGCTATCTTTCAGATAAGAAAATAACATCGGAAAGAGACCTTTTCAGACATTCTGTATGCAAAACATTGTTTACAGTACAAGGGATGTTAAAAAGGAAAAAGGGAATACTTTTCACATTTATTCGTATTCTGTTGTTCTTTTTTTACATGCTGACTTTGTTTTTTGAAGTTCATTTTCGAAAAAGAATTAACAAAGGTTTAAGGGTGATGTTGGGGTAAACAGTAGAGGGAATTAATAACCTCCAAACACGGACTCTACGCCTCATAAAATCTTTTTTATATTAAAATAACAAAAAGGAAGTTCAGAGGTGCTAAGCCATGGGGATTTCAGCTCACAAAGCTTGGATCAGCGTAATTTAATTTAAAAAGGTTTTAACATCCTCTCATCTCCATAAATAACTGCCTGTTTTATATATGCTATTCATAATTTATCTTTAGCACCGAAGCTCCCAGTGCACTTTCTGCTGAAAGAAATTTTGGACTTAACAATAGGCACTAGTCACGTGTCTCACCTCTTTCAAATCCAATTTGTACTCAAGGATAATCAGAATATTCATTACAATTAATTGATTTCTGGACATTTTATTGTCTTATAGTGTAGTTTTTGCTTTAGAAGTTCTCTAAGAGTCTGTCATCTTGCTTTCAGTGTGCCAACATGGTCTTTCTCCAGCAGAATTTGAGGAGGAGCAGGAACCACGCTGTCAGATGTCTGTTATATAAATGTTCATTAAATAAACATGTTAAATAAATGTTTTGTTTCTGAGTTTTTCTGGTAGAACAGTAGTTTTACAATGGTTTTGACCCAAAAATGTGTTGTGGAGTCTGTAACTTTTAAAAGGCTCAAAATGTGTGCTACATCTTTTTTGTTGATGCTAAAAACTGCATTCAACCAAACCTTTTGATATAAATTCATCTGTGACTTGGTAATATGGCTAATTTTAATGAATTCTTTGTGCATTTATACAATTTTACAAAATGTTCCTTTTCAGTAGGGCTGTGTTAAAAATATAGATTTTTCAATTTTAATCGGTTCTCATTTTGAAGAAGCGATATTGATTCTTAGACCCAAGAATCGATCTTTCAGTCTATGCTATTTTCAGATGATGAATGAACAAAGCTTTGTAGCGTATCTCCCATTCACTAAACGCAATAAGCTTTGTTACTTCTGATATGAAACAAAGTCTCTGGCTTTCAAATGATAAGAAATATTATGAAATTCAAACAATAAATACCGTTTTGGCCCTCTTTAATGTGGCGAGACAGCTGGCTGTAGCGTCTCAGTTCAAGGGAAGCGACAGCTCGAAGCGCGTGTGAACTGACCATTTCTTCTGCTTTGCAACTAGTTACAGCATGAATTAAACATGAATGAACATCAGAAGGTATGTTGAAAGATACAGTAAAACTTACCAAAATCCCAATCATGTCACGTCACATCAGCTTGTAAACAATTTCACGTTACATTTATCTCATAAAAGCCAATCAAAACTCATAGATAAAACTCATTTATCTCGAAAACGCCACGCCGATATTGATCCTAGTTTTATTTCTCCTTTTGTCCCAAAGTTTGCTTGCCATGGTCCATAATGTTTGAATGAAACAACAGCGTGACGCTATACATTACGCAACTGTCCACGTTACTATGCATTACAAACGGAAACCAGGGATAACGCAGATATTATGTCATTGACAGGCAACAAGTGACTAGCACTATTTAAAATTGTGAATTTCTCTGAATTTACAAATTTTTGGAAACATTTAGTATAATGTAAGTACACAATTGAACGAAATCTATAACAGTGGTTTTTGGATATTTTAATAAAAAAATCTTACATATTGTGCCTTTAAATGTAAGTAGCCTACAAATCATTTAATTTTAACCTAATATTATAGTGATGTACCAGCTGTGGTTCCCTGTATAGTTTACAGCATTAGTTGAGAGCTATTTTTTCCTTGAGGAAATTTGCCATGTACTGTACCTGATACGTTCCAGTCAATTGATATTGAATTGAATCTAATCGAATCTGTCACGATCACCAGCTAGAGTGTCCTGGTTGTCCACTAGAGGGCACTCCACCCCAGACTATTGTCATTCCCTCATAGACTTCATTCTCCATAATCCTTTGCCCGGACTCATCATCACTGATTGTCTACAGCTGTGTCTCATTACCTTTGCCTATATAAAGCCTGGTTACTCAGTCACTCTTTGCTAAGTCTTGATTGTGTGTCACTCCAATTCTAAACCATAATATCCTGTTTCTCCCGTGTCATGTTTCTCTCACGTCCTCTGCCTGTTCCTTTGATTTCCCTGTTTGCCTCAGCCCTGTACTCCGTTAAGGTTTGGATTGTGTGTTTGTGTATGACCTTTGCCTGTTCTCACTTTGATTGTGGATTACCCTAATAATAAACCACTGCATTTGGATCCTCAGCCTTCGTGTCTCTGAAGTTTGTGAAAGAGTTGTAAGCTTGTGAATTGAAATCTAATCAAATTGTGAAATGTGTCATTGCCTAGCCCTACTTTTCAGCCTATGCCATAAACATTTTTCTTTTGATAAGTGGCAGCTTTAGAGTAACATCATAAAATAAACACCACAGTTATCAAATACATTTGAAAAACAGAACCAAAAACATGAATCTAAACAAGAAATTTTTCAAACATTTGAGGTCCAGATCCTAGAGCTGCACTGTGCCGGTTGCCATGACACTGCATTTTAGGTGCATGCCACGTTATATTCAATTTGACGGGGAAGTGGTGCAGATCACTGGCCCTGCCAGTCTATCAATTCCTTGTCTGAATGAGTGTGTCCTTCTGATTAAAGAGGAGAGAGTCTGGGTCCAGCCGGCTAGGGCCAGCTCAGATGGGCCCTATTCAACCCGGATTTAATGAAAAACATTCAAAATACTGGGAACTGGAGACATTTAAAAACCCTGTATCTAATAGGGCACGGAGCTGACATGGAAACGAGAACCTCTCTCCCAGAACTCCCATACTTAGGAACAGTAGTTTGAAAGGAACAAAATGAAAAATGTCTTGCTCTCAAATACTAATTGCCTTGGCTTACACACACTATATTTGTTCCTTTCATACTACTATTGGTCTGGAGAGGAAGTGGTCAGTATATGAAGCTCTATTATCACAAAAGATTGCTCAAGCTATGGCCCCTTTACTGATTTAAAAACAACAACAACAACAACAACAAAACATCTATATTAGAAGCAAAGTACGACTTAAAAGTCCTTATTCAAGTGAAGGCTTAATTCAAAAAACAAACATGAACCCATTGACACAATGGAGTAATTACAGTCAATGTCTGCTCATATAAAGGGATCTATCAGCTCACTGCAAGCACATCCATAATGACTTAATTGCATGATTGTCACACAAATCCCCCATCTACCTCATTTACCTCTCTGAGGTGCTTCTGCCAGTCTCTATTTTCACCATATGAACCAACAGAAAGAAGAAAGTCTGTCTATGAGCATTAGTTAATCATTTAGACTTTTGAAAGTGAAATACAAAGAGCCAGTAAGAAATAATTGATAGGACATTTTAACCCATTATTGCACAACACAATAAAATCCAGTGGAGATTGGAGGCCAGAGATGGGGGTGTTGCAGTGGAACAACAGGTTCAGTGGACGGTGTGCCGTCATGGCTTATGATTAATAACTGCCAAGAGCAGAAGGGATCAGCGGTGACTAATGACCTGGTGTGGCACTTGATTTAATCAATCAAAAGCAGAGTTTAACCTAACCAAGCACCCGTCACCATGAGCCGACCATTCGTCACAACACTTCCAAAATAAATTGGAACAAACATGTACACTCTTAAAAATAAAGGTTCCAAAAGGGGGTTTTCACAGTGATGCCATAGAAGAACCATTTTTGGTTCCCCAAAGAACCTTACAACGAACAGTTCTTAAAAGAACCATTTTTTTTCTTAGTATGAAGAATATTTTGGTAATCTAAAGCAAGTTTTTCCACTGTAAACAACCTTCTGTGCAATAGAAAGGGTCCATGGAAGGTTTTTCATGGAACCATCAATGCCAATAAAGAACCTTTTTCTTTATTCTGTGGGACACAAAAGAAGATATTTTGAAGAAAGTTTCAGTTTTTGTTCATACACTCTTAAACATAAATGTTCTTTGTTGTTATCTATGGTTCCACAAAGAACTTTTAACATCAATGGAACATTTCCAATGTACAATATGTTTACAAAAGGTTCTTCAGATTATTAAAATGTTCTTCAAACTGGTTCTTTTAGGAAGTATTTACTGAAAGGCTCTTTGGGGAACCCAAAATGTTTCTTCCATAGCTTTTCTTTGAAAAACCTCTTGGAACCTTTATTTTTAAGAGTGTGCAATGCAAATCAGCAGGATCCTGAATATCATTGGACTTTTATTGCACTGTATGGGCATAAACAGACATTTTTCAAAATATCTAATAGAAAAAGAGGTAACACTTTAGTATAGGGAACACATATAAACTATTAACTATGACTTTTCCCTCAATAAACTACTAATTTACTGCATATTAATAGTTAGTAAGGTAGTTGTTAAGTTTAGGTATTGGGTAGGATTAAGAATGTAGAATAAGGTCATGCAGAATAAGGCATTAATATGTGCTTAATAAGTACTAATAAACAGCCAATATTCTAGTAATATGCACGTTAATAAACAACTAGTTAAAAGACCCTAAAATAAAGTGTCACTGAAAAAGAAAGTCATACAGGTTTGGAATGACATGAGGCTGAGTAAAAATGAAAATTTTCCCTTTAACTGCTATTAAAACCATATATTAAGGGGCCACTAGGGCTGTTTTTTAGTTGAAAACAGTGTTGTTTTCAACTAAAAACTGAAACTTTTATGCATTTTGGCCATTCATTTACATGACAATGGCATTTTGGGGGCCTGAAAACAGAAGCTTTAGAAACGGTGATGTCATGCTCATGCGTATTACGTGTTTTTACAGCGTTTTTAGTCGTTTTCACAGATCCGTGTGAATGGGGACTGTTTAGGCAATGTTGTTGTCTGTAAGCGAAAAAACACAACTTTTCTGTTTCTAGTACACCATTGTCGTGTAAACGTACCCTTAGTCGGAGTTCCTAAAGATTGCCCCCCCCCCAAAAAAATTCTTATATGCTGAGGGCTGTTTGTACTTGCAATCTTAAGCACTTGGTGCTTAAGATTTAATGCTGGTCCTTGCACATGATCTTTGTTTGAAGCAGACAGTCCAACCTAATAATGAGAGTCCTGGTATCCAATTACAGACTTCTACTTAGTTTGGCTGCTGTCCTGCTCCCAGATTAACTAAAGGTGATTCACTGCAAGTGCAGATTCATGACAAAAATGCCTTAATGAGGAACACAAATTGGACCCATGGCCTCTTTCTGAAACAGATAATTTTTGTGAATAAATGTTACATTGGCAGCAAACAGAATCTCCAGCTTGATTCTTTTAGTTGCGTGGGCGGCGCGTGGAACCCTGGGAGATCTGTGCTGCTTTTTACCTTTAATTATACATCCCAGGCATGGTTTGACAAAACTTTAAGTCTACTAGATGCTATTGTTGCAAAAGTTCGGATAAAAGTCTGCTCCCTCAAGCTACCGCTGAACACAAGCGGGAAGACACTAATGACAAGAACTGAATAAATAATAAACGATCAAAACGCCATCTGTACTCCCACAGTATTTGTATTTTCTAGAGAAGTGGCTTCTAAAGAAAGTTATTACACCCAGAGGCTCGGTGTCGTACAGCAGGGATTCCCAACCAGGGGTACATGCACCCCAAAGGGGTAGTTAAGCAGGTTCCAGGGGGTACTTGGAACGATTTTGCTTTGTTAAACCAATAAAACAGAAATTGCGACTTTATGGCTGACAAAATATTCAAATAATTAACCATTAATCAAGTGTATTAAATCACTGTGTCGCTTGAAGGTGATATTTCATGATAATTCTAGTATATAAACACTGCGAATAACTTTACTTCTGTTAAACGTTCAATCTGGGTTTCATTTCTAAATAAAGTTAGGTCTTTCTCAGAAAAAGTTTCTCCACGTTTGCCCTCAAAACTGTCAAAAGTTGCGAAAGACAAACAAGCTCAGGTGTCTTCCTTAAAAATGAGAACTGGGAAGAAAATTTGGTGTCTGTTTTTCAACCACGAACTCAATATCTTTTAGTTTAAGAGGGGAAATTGCTGTAATAAGGAACACTTTAATAATAGTAATTATATTGCTGAATGATATCTAGTATAATTAGGCAATTTCACAAAAACAAGAGTGCAATTGTTCATTTAGGTTAACCAGTTGTTACCTACTTGTTTGGGATGGATGGATGGACAAAATGACAGACAGACAGACAGATAGACAGATAGATAGATAGATAGGCAGAGTCACTCTGACTACTCACAACTCAATAATAAAGTGAGTTCCACAATACCAACTATAGTGAGCAACAACAACAAGGATTATACATTTGAAAATAATATGTAAATGTAAAAAAATCTGCTACGTTTTAAAGATCAAAGTGCACGACAAAAAAAAAAAAGTTATGGTCTCCTAAAAGAAAGAATCGATTGAAGAAAAACAAAAATTCTGTCATCATTTACTCACCATCAAGTTGATCCAAACCTGTATGAATTTATTTCTCAGTTGAACACAAAAGATATTTTGAAGAATGTCGGTAACCAAACAGTTTTTGTTCATACTATGGAAGTCAATGGGGAAACTGTTTGGTTACTCATATTCTTCAACATATCTTCTTCTGTGTTCAGCAGAAGAAAGAAATTCATACAGGTTTGGATCAACTTGAGGGTGAGTAAATGACGACAAAATTTTTGTTTTTGGGTGAACGATCAAACAAAACAAACAAACATTGATTCTGGACGATGCAAGTGCTAAAATGCTAACTCGTTTTCGGGTTTTGGTCTACAAAAATACGTCATCCCTGCAGCACTCTATAGAAATTGAATCATATGCTAAAAAATAGACATATATGAATACATTTTTCTTCAGAAACCATTTTGTTTGACAAATAAAGGTATGAAAGGTCTGTTTAGCCAAAGTTTCATTATCATGCATTCAACTTACAAACCTGCCACACAACAAAGCATTACCAGGCACACATATGATTTCATTTTTTATTCCAAAAAACTTCAAAATAGGTTTCAAGTTCAAGAAAGTAGAATAAGCTGAAACACAATGCAAAGCATCATATACAGACAGATAAAATACATTTTATATATTGCAGACAAGCCATGTTGGGTATTACATATTTACAATATGTAAACTTCTATATACATCGTTTTTACATTTACAAAAAAACCTTTGTCTCTATTTTGTCTTTGTATATATATATTTTATATATATATTTTTATAATCCCCACTAGCATTTGTACTACAATAATGAAAAACATTTACAGATCTGTCAATACACTTTCTCTTTTTTTATATTACAAATTTATTTCCATAAAAATATATCTCTGTACAAAAAAAGGTTTCTATTCATTAGTACTCCTTTCAGCGTCAGAGTCTCTGTCTGGATATCCGCAACGGACCGCTCCATTAAGGTCCTTGAAAGTTTGAAAGTCACTGTTCAAAAAAATCCTTTTGGTCAAGTACGTAACTCAAGACTGACTGTATTCCTTTAGGCTTTGGATAGCCAGAGCAGAGCAGTCCTTTAAAAGTCCTTCAAGGCTGGGCTCGTACCTCTTACCTACTGGAGAGAAACGCATGGTTGTGGTTCTCAAAATGAGAATAAAAGGACGAAAAAAAAGCTGGAAAAGTGCATACCAAGATATTTTCACATTGACCTCCACACAAAACTGATATGTTCTTCTTGTAGTACAATATTTTCATATACTTCTTCAATATAAGCTGAAGTGTGCAATTCAAATATATTGATATGCAGTATTTTAGGGGTGCCGCTTTTCCGATATGTTTTTTTAAGGGACAGTTACATAGTTTGTTGGATGTTCACCATATGTATAGCAGATATAGCATTTCCAAAACTAAAAATACATTCAGTACAATTCAGATATTGTCTACATCCAAACATCTCACCTTTGAAAGACACTGGTAAATGACACAAATATGTTTTCCGAATTAGCTTGTAGCACACAAGACTAAAAACACAAGGTCACTTTCATGTCATGCTAACAAAACCTTAATGAAAAGGGCTGTCATGTGACAATGTAAATTAATTGAGATGCTGCTCTCCATTTTAGTGTATATATGTGTGATTATGTCGGGCAACATGGAGGGCTGTCACATGAAGACGTAAGCACCAGTTTTGGGCTAATCAAAACGGCCTGACACTGAAAACACATCAGTTCTGTGAAGGGAGCATGTCTGTTTTAGTGATCACGACACTACAGACTGGAACACTGACAAAAATATTCACTGTTAGCATTGCTAAATGCTATAAATAATACTGTAAATGCTGTAATGCTTTTAATTTTGGTTGGATTTCTCTCTATATATGTGTATAAGACTTTGGCAAAGCAGCACCATAGGTCTCTTAAGTGCAGGTTCTAACCTAAAGAATTATGTGAAGATGTAAATTAACTGCACGTTTTGAGGTGCTGGACTTTATTTTTGTATTTGTGTGATTCTCTTAAGCTAAGAATAACAAAGACTTGACTCTCTACCAGAGAAAACAGAGAAGCAGCGTCTTTGAAATTCTCCCCTAGCAACTGGCAGCTCTTGACCAGTGCGCAATAATAACCAAAATGGAGCAATAAGAAGAGATTAGATACACCACATATAGAGTTACCAAGGCACTGTTATGAGAAACAGATGGACAAGTATGAAACACGGGCTGCCTGGATACTTCAACAACAGTTTGGGAAATATACACATATAAGGATGAAAAATGAAGTAGAGGAGATGACTTTGAAGCCCTTGTGCCTTGATTTGTGTGTGTGTTATCACTAGCAAAGTGCAATTTTGTAGGATTTTAAAAGGAGCTATTTCTAATGTCAGAATGTTATAAATCTGGCAGCATTGCTATTGTTGTAGGTTTGCTGAGACGTAAAAATGCAACTGTAAAACAATGTAAAACACCAAGTTAGTGTTAGATAAACTGGAACAAAATGATGTCTGATATGTGGCAAATGCTTTAAGATGCCATCTACACTGATAAAGCAATTCAAAATGAAATTCCCCTAAAAAGAACAGCCATATGACAGTCTTAGGTTGAAGTCAATAGGTTGAAGATAATGTACTTGCTAAACTCCTGGCCTATAAAATCCCAAGGGAAATACAATCTTTGCTTTTTTCGATCAACTTACAATTGAAACAATCTCTGGGTAATATCACATTAACGCAACGATGATAGGCTACCGATTTCAAAAGTAATAAACCTGTAGAAGCAATTATATCAGTGATTGATTTCAAAAGTTGAACAGTACAGCAAATAAACTGGAGGAATTTAAATGCCCAGTGGAAAGTAAATGCCGGCATCAGAGGCCACAAGACAAGAAAATCGAACCGAATGATGCAGAAACAAGCAGCGACAATAATATCTAATAACTGAACTACAAATCTCAATAACACCGGCCATTATATGCTGCTCTCAGAATATAGTGTACTCTGACAACAAAATGTAAGTTATCAAGTATGCAGATCTATCTCTCTCCACTTGGAAAGTTGTAAACTTCCCAAGCTGTTGCTCATTTTCAAACCTTCCCATCAAGTTATTGGGGCAAATGCATGCAAATAAACAACCGGCCTTGGATTAGTGATTTCTAAGCCCCTTTTGCTTATCATAAGTGTGGAGTGGGCACGGATGACATGGAGGGATATGCAGGGAAAGAGATTATGACACAAAGCTACAGAGATTAAATATGTTCACGCTCATTTGGCGTTGGCTCCTTTTGACTAAAACCGTCATCCTTATCCTTGACTTCAAAACCTGAGGACCGAAAGCAGACCTTCCCCTGGTTATGAAAGACACGTTTCAAGTTATATTTACCTCCGTACTTCAATTCTTCAAGGGCTGTGTTGCTTTTTTAATCTATGTATGAAAATCATTTGATCCATGGCATTCAATGACATCTAAAATCTGCCTGACATCAGGAATATCTATAAATGCTAATCGACGTATCCCAGCCCATAAACCAAGAATATCCAACTCAGAACATCCAGACGCATGAGGAGGGGGTTTAGATGGCCCTCCTGGGTAATATACTGTAGATGAAATCCAACCCTCCGATGTGGGCTGCTTTTCTTCTGTCAATGTGGGGAAAAAGGAAATAACAGCAGATAATGGCCATGAAGTGAGCTTCATAAAGCCCCTGAACACAAAAACACGTGCACCGTGTCCTTTCATGTTCTCCGCTGGGCTGCTCGGAGGGTTGGACTGTCCATTCTCAGACGTGATCATGATAAGATGGTGTGAGAACACTTGTTCCTTCTGGCTGGAATGAGAAAAGAGGTGCTACAGCTAGAATCCATGTCTTCTAATAAGCCTCTGAATCTCATTCCTCTTCAAATCGAGGTGTGGCGTAACATGCTCAGAGAACTGATGGGGAGGTTGTCAGAGAGAGTGTCCTCAGTGAAGTCTGCGCTTGTTTGTGATTTTAGTTTGAGGTGGATATGGGTTAAAACAAGCCAAAATGCACTCCATAGAAAAAAGTAAAACCAAGCTTCAACTCTCCAGCAACATGCTTCTCTTGACTTCCTGCACATGAAGTCTTCCTCTACCTCAAGAGTAAGAATGGGCGGCCTTCGTTTGACCGAACAATGTACCTCTTGTCTTTTTTTGGCAAGCGACGACTGTGAGCTTCACATGTGTCCCTTTGCGCTGCCACAGTCAAACAGGACGTTCCCTCAGAAGGAAAAAAGAGGAGACAGCAGAAGTGTGTAGGAACAGAGTTTTAGCTAGCAAACACTGACATGGTTCTTTATCAGTGCATCTCTGTTGATGCATTTTTACGGCATCGTTATCAAGGTTTGTCACTTTTTGTCACAATTGGAATTGGTTTACAAATGAAAAACAAAACAATCCTCCTCTTTAGTCCATCCGTGCGGCCCATTCATAACTATGGGAATAGTTGTGTGGAGAGGGAAAGATTATATCCAGCCTGTGAAAAGAGGAAAGAGAAAAGGAATTAAGAGTAGAAAAGACATGTTTGTCTGCAGTGTTGGAGAAACTACTTCAAAACATCTCAAGTGACAAGCTACTCAACTACTGTCAAATTTACTATAGCCACACTATAAGTTACTAAAAAAAAGTAGCTAACTATGTTGAAGCAGCTGAATCACAACTCCCAATTGACAGTGCATTTGATTACTGCTATTTTTCTTTCAAAAGTAGCTCATTACTGGAAAAGCTATTTTAAAAACAGCTGAGGTACTATTACGATACCGAAAAATGTAGTTAATAGCATTGCTACTTTTAGTTGGTTACTGCCCAACACTGCTTGTCAGAATGTCAGAAGAAAGAAAAACACAGATGGACATGATGAAAAAAGAAGAAAAACCAGAGAAAGAGGGGTTTCAGGCTCAAATCAGCAGAAAAGACATAAATACATGGGATACAGGGGGGAAACCAATTACAAATCCTGTCCAAGTTCATAGTCTGTGGCTTAGATTAGGTGCTCTTAAAAAAAAAAAAAAAAAAAAAAAAAAAAAAAAAAAAACTTTGAAGAGGGTATAACAGCTGATATAAATAAATTAAAATTCAATACTTCTCTATCCTTATCCCCTTGCCTCAGCAGTTTGTTTTCCATTTTGTCTGAGGGCAAAACTAGGGCGATAAAGTCAGTTTCAGAAGTAAAATTTCTCCAGTTTTAATTCCCCCACTCCCCACTCAACATTCACACAAGCTATATGCTGAAAAGGCAGTTTGGGTATAATAGCAGAAATATACAGCAAATGATGCCACTAAATCATTCCAAAGCAACTATGTGAGGATATATTGCTTTTCTTCCCTTTCCCTGAGGGCTACGTCCTCATTTGGCTTATTACATTGCAAGATTTTATATGTGCTTGGCAATAACCTTTTCATCTGCCATGCTAGTTTGTACAGTAGTCTAATGAAGCACGTTAGATGTGGATGCAGAAAGCTAAGGTCACAGTATGACGCTGAAATCTAGAAAAATGCCTAACAAGTTCTTCTAGAAAAAAAAAAGTAATTAAAAAAAAAATACAGCGTTACCAGCTCATAATTCACAAAGATAGGATACTGTTTCAAAGGAACGAATTAATATCTGTTCCAAAACCTGATGTACTTCCTATGGAGACACGCTCCTGATGCAAAGGCTGTTCCAAAATGTAGTTCTGAGGCAAATGGGGTCCTGATCACCACCTGAAACATGGTTATTAGCTAGCATATTTGGCTACAATGTCACAACTAGGTATGTGCCCGAAGCAAAAAACATAAAACAAACAAAACAAAACAACATAATTTTGAGATTGTCACAGATACAGGCTCTGCTGCACAACCCTAGTCATAACTAATCAATCAAAGGCAGGCAGATCACAGAGAATGGATCTTTCTGGTTGAAGACTCACCTTTGACTAGAGCGGTCGCTATACTGCTGTGCACACTGTGCTGACCGTGAACTCTGTCTCATTGGGCATGATCTCAGTGGGCTGGATATTGCGGTCATACATAGGGTTTTCGAAAGTCGCCCTTCCGTTGGTGTTCTCATGGCCCGCATAACCATTGAAGGGTACTTTGGGCCTTTTTCTGAAAGTAAGTAAGACTTATTAACAAATATTCTGGAGGAGTGATCTATAATACTTACATAAATTAATTTACAATGAATGACATTCTTCGTAAACTGCTTTACCTGTGTTTGTAGAGATACAGAGCGAAGCCTGCTATGATCATGGCAATAAAAGGCACTAAAATGGCTGCTGCCACTGAACTGCTATTGGAGGCAAAGTTATAGCCTGTATTCTCCCCATTTGGATCAAGGCCCTCTGTAAAATAACATACAAAGAAATCATTTAGAAAATAACAATAACTAGCCACAAGTGAAAAGCTTTATGTCAAAGCATGCGTTCGAATTGATTTTAAACCATGATACAAATAAGAAATTAATAAATGAAATGGGGCAACTTCATATCCCACTGTTTTGTATAACTCAACTTGGGGACGTGTTTTTGAGAGATGTCAAACTGCATTATCTTGACAATGCTTTTTTAATTACAGATATCAAGACATGGCAAAGATGAAGTCATTCTGAATTCACTTTTCAATTTTGACCACAGAGCTTTCCTAAACAACAAGAGAGTGTCAGTGCACCTGTTCATCAGACAATGCCAAAAAGCTTCCCAATAACATCAAGGCTGCAAGTGGGAGATTCAATTAACTAACTCAATAGAGCCAGCTCATCAAACCAACATAAAATGATGGAATATGGGTGTGCGCACACACATGCTCTTTCCACTACAGCCCCTCTTATTAATAAATCTTCTGTTTGCTCAATCTGTCTGACGATGTTGGGATAGGAGTCTATACAGCTGTCGTTTATAAATGAAGGCGCGCCTGTTTCATTACAGCAGGATTTGACAGACCGTTCATGGTTTGGCCTCCACAAGCTGTACACTAGATACTTAGACTGACTCTAGTTTTCCTTTCTCTCTTTCTAAACTGTATTATAATAATACATGATAGCTGTTGTGGGCGGCATTGGCAGTATACAGTATATCATTTTAAACAAATCATTGATAATTAATTATAGAGGAAACAACACAGACTTGACATTTTCATGGTTTCAAAGCTGAAGTGTGTATTTTATTCAATATTAAAATACTTTGCCAGCTTAAAAAAAAAAGACAACTATATGCAAATAATTAATGGACTGATTTGTTTGAGTAATCATCCGACACAGATAAACCCCTGAAAGGGTTTATTACCTTTTTTTTTTTTGCATATATATATATATATATATGTTTTTTTTTTTTTTTTTTTTTTAATGGACTGATTTGTTTGAGTATCCCAACCATCCGACACAGATAAACCTGAGCTCCAAGACTCTCTCTCTCTCTCTCTCTTGCTCCAAAGCTCTAACATTGGATGGTAAAGAGTAAAGATGAAAATTACAGGGTTATCATTTCTGAATGGAATGCTTTCTCTCTCTCTCTCTCTCTCTCTCTCTCTCTCTCTCTCTCTCGCTCTCATCCCTCACAGTCACAGGTAGGCTACAGCATGCATTCTTTCTATTCTGAATAACCGGAGAGAAACAGCCAGAAACTCAGTCAAAAGTTCCACTTTCGAGCTATTAGCGGCTGGCGGCTTGAGTGCTTATGTTGAACAATTAGCGGTACAGCGGTACAGTTAGCTGTGGCTTGAATGGATGTTTTCTGCAGATTTAAACTGTGGCGTATGAACAAACATAGCTCATAGTTTTTGTTTTTTAATTAAATAAATAAATAAACAAATACATTTAGCTAATATATATGCATGTGTGCATTATCACACATCACACAAGTGATTACAATCACTTTCAATAATTCACTGCAACTTTGACAACGATTCCTTACTGAATCAACATATATATTATATATATATACATACTGTAGAATCGAGTCTGTCTAGAACTCAAAGGGTTGCCATTTGTAATGCCTGTTTGTAATGCATGAACAAAAGTCTTATGGGTGTGGAACAACATAGGGTGGGGTAATTGATGACAGAATTTTCATTTTTGGGTGAAATTAACCCTTTAAAAAAATAAGGTTCAACAAATGAGGTGTACGTATGCATGTAAGACGAGCACACATACCCAGCCTCTGAAGTCCAAACTGGCCAAAGCCTTTTCCTCGAACAAAGCCTTGGTATACAAATGAATCAGATGAAGGCATGTACGACACCTGTGGAGAAAAGCACAAAACAGTAAGTGTAACAAATTTTCAAAATGTCAAAAATGAGCCACTGAAAGGTAAAATGTGTCAGTGGTGTGAAAGACTACTTATGTTTGACATTTACTTTCCCCATCATTCCTCACTGAGGCATAAAACGTGTACGTATGCAAATACAAACACACAGGCACATATAAAACGAGCTTGTTCCTTCATCCTCTACCTCTTGTGCTCTTTCTCTCTCTGTCTTATATGAACACACACACAAAAGCCACACACTCATGGCCCACACTTTTAATTACACTCTCCCAGGTGCTTGTCCCGAGCGCATTGGAAGGGGGTAGAGACGTCTGGCCCTGATTACCCAGCAATGATTTAACTGACGTTTTAATTAAAAGAAAAACTTTGTCGGTGCTCTCCTATCCCCAGGAGTGACAAGGTGTGTGTGTGTGTGTGTGTGTGTGGTTGAGGGTTTCAGTAGTTACAAGCAGCCCAAGGTCTGGCCCTAGACAAGAGCCCTTACATCAGCCTGTGAGTATTGAAGTACACTTTGAGCACTCTCAGGTTGCAGTAAAGGCACAGAAACCTCCTTTCAAAGTGAGACCATGACTTTCTGAAGACTACATCTGCATGCATCGTAAAGCAGAAAGGACTTGCATCAACATAAAAGCACAGCTGTTGAAATCAAATGCAAGATGCTTCTTTTTCCCCAGTAACCAGTCCACTTAAGAATAAGTCAATCGGATGGCTAGGTCAAGTTAAATCACGTCTACGTGGCTTAAATATTTGATCTGTGGTTGCTTAATATCTTCAAAGCAAACAATCTATTTGAATCTAATCTATTACGATGTGGAAAAGATGTATGATTATTATTTCCACGTTTCACACTGCAGGGAGTATCCATTTCAAAACGGCAGGATAATGATTCTATGGACGTACTGCACACAAGGGCTTCCTGTGACAACTGCATTGAAGATCAGAGGAAACGGAAAGAGGAATATACATACATGTCCGTCCAGTGCCCAGTTGTCAATTTTGAACTTGTTAACGAAGATCTCCACAGGACCGCGGATCTGATACACCTGCAGCAACAACTGGGCTTCTTCTTTCTTATAGGTACCTGCAGGAATGGAGAGGATGTGTGCATGAATGAGGCTGTTAAAAGGTTGGTGAACCTACAGTAAAAGTGTTGATGGGTGTCATGAGATTGTTAGCGATAAAAAATATTTTTTGTACTTTTTGTATTGGTTTCATATGGTTTTGCATGTGTGTGCACACATTTCATTTTTTTTTTTTTGTGCATTTTTTTATCATGAATTCACAAATATCATTAGGTTTTTGATTAGTTGCACCATATGCTATTTTACAACCTGAACTAATCTTTCTTTGTCATAAAAATGTCAAATTATTTGATATTTTAGGAAATGTATGAGCACTGTGATACTCAGTCCTGAGTCTGTAGAGGCCCTTAATATGATATCATTCTCTATTTTTCTTGTGTGTTCCATGCAAGAAAATAAATGGTTTGGAATAAGTAAATACAGAATTTGTTTGGCTGAACTTCTCCTTTTAAGAGAACACAAAACACAGTGCTCGTGGCAGTACAAGCTAGAAAATTGCCATTACCTTGCTGCCGAAGCGTCACAAATGAGTGGTTGGTAAAATGTGTTGTGAGGTTAAAATAAAAAACACTCACCAGCCAGATTAAGCTGTACTCCGCTGTGGTCCATGAGAGTGCCATTGACCCGATTACTGAATGGTTCAAAAGCAGTTATGCTAAGCATTGCTGGCTGCTTCTTCCCTAGATATTCGTATGAACCCCTCCAAAGAGAGTTCTTAGCAAAGACCCCACTTGGCACTGAGATAAAGGCACAGAAAAGAAGAACAAATTGAAAAAAAAAACAAAGACAAGAGTTATTACACATTCAAGTGACTAAAATATTTTAGGGGGATTTTGAACTAACTTGCCTTCCATTGAAAGATTATTTTAATTTATGGTAGACAGTGAAACTTACCGGGTAGCTTTGTGTTGGGCGGCTCTTGCACGGTTCCTACAGTTTTTCCACTTGGTCTGTTATCAGCTATGGGATAAGTGATATATGGTGTTAGAGGAAGTGGGAGAATACAGCAGAGAGGACCTTTTCAAAGCTCGACTAATAAACAAGCTTCCGTGACACATGTTTTCCCCCATTTATTTACAAATTTTATATATACAATATATAATTTCTAATAAATACATGTTTAATATGTCAAAAAAATGTGACATATTAAACATGTTTGTTTATGTAACCCATTGTCATGATGTACACTTGTTCCCTATGCCATTTGGACCATTCGGACAGAACATACACATTATCTATGATTTGGAATCTCACTTAATATGTTATGACTTAATAAGTCTACTTCGCAGGACATTATAAGATGACTGGACACACACAGTGGGGAAAAAACAGCTTTATTAGATGTCATAAGACTATGTTGCCTCTCTCTCTGGACTCCCACAGGTGCTGTTAATATCCTTCAACTTCAAAAGGCCAGAACCCTGCTTTTATAGCTTTATTATAAAAAATTCAGCAACATATTTCAACAATGTGATCCATTTAAGCTTTAACTTGAGACTAATGCCATCTTCCTTTAGCAAAGTAAAAAGCAAATTGTTAATCTTATATTTCTGCTCTATGCTCACAGTTGCCACAGTAAATACTGTATGGGAACTGTTTATCTGAGGATATTTTAAAGCAGTCTGGGATGTCCAAAACCAAATCAATGCAATCCACTGGGCTAATCAGAGCTCTACTAATATGAACTTTCACCAATAACATGATGAATTGGGTACAGCGATCATGCCAGTTGCGAAGATGAAACAGGTGCAAGTGGCCATTTATCAACATTTGTGGAGAAGAAAAACCACAAAGAGGTTGAATACGGTAAATCATTAAATCTGTGAATCAAGCAGATGGGCTACACTAAAACACATGTGGTATGAACATGCTCAAAGGCAACTGATCATTTTCTTGACATTAAAAAAAAAAGAAAGAAAGACATTTGCATGTAAAATCTCATTTTAATCAAGTATATTTTGCTTTGTGGGCTCAAGCATTTATTTATAAAGCATTTTGTACATACGCGCACACAACGGAGGTTTCCCTGTCCAGCTGCCATCAGCCCTGCAGGTGCGGTGTTCAGACCCTCCAGCCAGGTAGAATCCAGGCTGACAAGTGTAGATGAGCGTATAACCCAGAGATGGCAGCTCTATGGCACCTACATCCGCCTGAGCGGGGAGCTCCGGCTGATTACAGTGATGAGCTGAGGAGAGAAAAGGAGAGAGAAAATCTTACGTCGTGGAAGTGTATTTATATAAAAAAAAAAAAAAAAACCTGTACAAAATTGCTTGAAATCAGAAAAGGTTGCCCTACTTCCTTAATCACTACAGATAATTACATAATTAGTTTTAAAGTTTTAATACATTTAAAAAATGCAAACAAAATGTATAGTAACAGAAAAATCAGGCTAATATTGCGGCTAACCGATGCACTCAGGCTGCATGCCACTCCAGGTGAGGTTGGGCAAACAGGTCCGAGAGATGGAACCCAGAAGAAGGTGGCCCTTTCTGCAGCTGTAGAATACTGAACTACCAATCTGTTGATACAAACACATAAATAGTCAATAAATGACAAGCAAAAAAAAAAAAAAGAGCTCCAAATGTATTGAAAACAGCCCTCATGTGATGTGCTTAGCACCTGGTAGCCTTGAGAGTTGTTCTGGTGGCCAAAGAGAGGAGTGCCAGGATCTAGACAGCTGGTGTGACTGGGATCTGTAATAAATAAATAAATAAATAAACAACAACAACAACAACAACAACAAAAACAATTAGAAGTAATTCACAGCATGGTGCCTGTATAGTGTCACCATATATGAATATGACTCAATCTAGTACAGATATTACACATGTAGGTATATATATACAGTATGAGATGAGGTATATAATATATGAGATAAACAGAAAAAACAAAAGAACAGCATTTATTTGAAAAAAAAAAAAAAAATCCACAAAAAAGTGTATCAGGGTTTCCACAAAAATATTAAGTAACAACTTTTTTCAACATTGATAAGAATGTTGTGTAATATTCCTGTATATCAGCACGGCTGTGATTCGGCTGTAGCCGATTGTGCGATCTTTGTATTTGTACTTTTTACAGTTAAAGGAATTTTCCATAGCAGTGCTAAAACAACGTTATTTGTTTACAAAAGTCCCTTTCAATACTTTCTACTTGTGTGATATTGCTCATATATAATAATAATAATAATAATAATAATAATAATAACAACAATAATAATAATAGTAAAGGTTTTTTGAAATGTGAAGAAACCATGAATACATCAGTTCTGACCTATACAAGAAGGCTGGGTTCCACTCCAGGTTCCGTCATATTGGCAGTATCGCCGAGCAGAGCCAACCAGTATCAAAGGCGGGTAACATGAGAATGAAACAGAGGACAGGTATGTGAACCCTCGGTCTTCTCGCTTGCCTTGGGCTGGTATCCCTGGATCTCCACAAAATACAGCTGCAGGGAAAGACAATTTCATTAAGAAAAACACTATACTATAAGGTATTAACATAATTACACAAAACCTAAATCTAAAATGTAGAAACACCCAGTTAAAAATGTACGTCAATCTAAATGCTTTAGAAAGGACAAACATTTATATTTTCAGTATTTCAGAAAAATTCACACTTACGAAAACATTGAGGCCGTTCGCCGCTCCAGTTTCCTGTGCCCTGGCAGGTAAGAATGGTGGGAAGGGAAAGCTGGTAACCCTGATTACAGGTATAACTAATGCTAGACCCCCACTGGAAGTCAGTCCCCACCACCTGCCCATTCGGGATACTGGGAGGTGCCCCACACACAATGGCTGTGAGAGGACATAGACAATCAGTCATAAATAAAGTAGCAGTCAACAGAGCAAGATTTTGAAGTACACATGAGGCTTTAGTTCATTAACGGTGGGCTCGAACCTTTGCAAACGGGCTTGGTGCCGTTCCATGTGCGGTCCTTGGTGCAGATGAGAATGGAGGCACGATCAGCATCCATTGTGAAGCCCGGTGAACACTGGAAGCTCACAGTGTGCCCGTACGTGAAGTCGCTGCCCAGTCTGATACCATTAGCTGGCACTCCAGGATCTCCACAGTTAATGACTGGAAGTGGGCAGAGAGAGCAAAGCAAAAGTCAAAGGAAGGCTGAAAGCCATTTGTGGTGTGATTAGAGGAAGTATATGGCTGAATGACAAGTGAAGTGTGTGCCAAATTCTGGATGATTTGGAACCATTTTATAATTAGCTGTTTCATTGAAACAGATAACAAATTTAGGCAAAAAAACATTTTCATATTAAAAGGGTCATAAACTAGAAGCAACACGATTTTTTATCACTCTAAGTGGTGCCTTTAAATTAATGAACTGTTTTAGGCACCAGCTTTGGGAGGCTCTTTCCTCTAGCCACTTCCTGTAGTCTGAGGCCACCGGCACCTGCTCTGTGCCAAAGACACCAATGTGTCTGGAGCTGTAATGTTTGCACGTGACCTCCATTAGCTCAGAGTCTGAACAGTCAGCATTGTGTTTTTATGAGCATGGTAAGACACTCGGGTGACTGCCAAGATGGGGGACAGGGCTAGCCTCTATCTCTCCAACACAGGGCTGCTATGTAGACGTCCCTGATCAGCTTGTGTCCAGGGCAGGGATAATAGAGAACACTGTCCCTCATTATTAAGTCCTGAACCACAATGCATTGAAAAGCTTCACGGGAACAAAACCAATTCAACTCCAGCCTCTGGATTCCTCAAGAGCACAGCCACTGAGAGCTGTACTATTCAGCGCAGTTTAGCCTAAGAAAATCTCGAGAATAAAACCGTGCTGTTCTAAAGCCACTTAAAGACCCTATGAAAAGACACGATGAGCATAGTTGACTTATCCCGCATTCCATTTAACTTGGAAAGTGGGATTTTCCAACTACTCAGAAAATTGCGAAAGAAAGCCACTTGAATTCAGACTTCCAACATGGAAACTTTCCAACTTGGCAATCCACAACTTCAATTCAATGAGATGGTGCATGATCATGGTGAACATAGAGTCACTCAGGGAAATGCACACAGACAACGACAAAATTTTAAGCAAATAAAAGGCATTATTGAGACAAAGTTCTTACATGGCATGACAATAAGACTTGCTTAGCAAATGTTTGCTAGGAGCTAGTCTCTGTTGATAACTGCAAAACTAATGGAAACTACCAGTTAGCCTTTGGTTATCAAGCTTAGACTAGTCTAGCATAGTGCTAAATGCTTTAAAAAAGCTCTTGATTAGACTGAACAAAACATCCAGATAACATGCTATGTTTTTAATCAGGCATTGAGGAAGAGGGATAAGATGTGCACCAAAAATGTATAGTTTATAATGCTATTTGGAGACAAATTCAAATGAACAAAATTTTTATTAATATTTCATGTGCAAAAAAGGCCCATTGTCAATAGTGTAGCATAGCGGCACAGCTCACACAAAAGTCACTTTTAAACCAAGCAGCATTCTTGGTTAATGTGACGAATCCCAACTTGCATGGGGAAATCTTTGTCCTTCACACAAAATTAGAAATCATGTGGATTCCGACTAAAAAGGTTGAATTTTACAAAAATTCACCAAACAATGACCCTTTGGTGATTCTTTTTTTGTTTTGTTTTTTTTGTTTAAATGTTTGTCTAATCTATTCAAACTCTTGTTGAGGTGTTGATGGGGCACCTGTGCATTCCGGCATGTCCCCGGTCCAGGTGCCATTGACCGTACAATGACGGGTGAGCAGGCCATTGGAGTAGTAGCCTTCTCTGCAGGAGTAGGTGATAGAGCGGGAAAACACAAGTCCATCATGGAACTGGATCATGGCGTTGCGGGGAGTTCCAGGGTTGCCACAGGAGACCACTGCGAAAAAGACAACAAGAAAACATTAGATGGGATGCAAGGCGAGAAGGATGCACGGTCAGCGTAGAACATGAATCCCAGGTGCAAGGCAGGCTGGCACACTACTAGACATCTAAGCGAATGACAGAACTTGCACCTCCCCCAAACTGGACAGTTATTTGTTAATTTAGTGTGTAATTAATAAACACATTTACTGCAGGAGATTTCATACATTAGACAATCCTCTGCCCCAGGACAGGGCAGATGGAGCTTATTTATGGGTGTGTGCCAATAAAGAGCAGGTGGGCATACACTCATAACCAGGGACGCCACCAATATGGGCAAGAGGTTTTAGCACTGGAGACCTGCCAACATAAAAAAAGAGAGCTTGAGCGGTGAATAGCGAGCCTAAAACAACTAACAGCAAACTGATTACCTGTTGTTGTTATTACACACCCCAGTGTCCTTTGGCTCTTAAAAGGTTTTGCTTCAGGATACATTTTTATATTGGACACCAAGTGGTGACCCAACACAGCAACAAATATATTTATTGGATAAACCTTCATTTCAGTGGTTTTATGCTTTGGGCAGCAAATAATTCACCACACTTTATTTTGATTCTCCCCCAACAGGCATTCTACTGACTGTAAAGTAACTTTGCAAGTACTGTACATGTCAACTTATTCTACTAACCCTAACCCTAACCTAACAACCTACTAATACTTTAATGAGAGTTGGTTGACATGTAGTTGCAAGTTATTTACAGTTAGCAGAATCTCTAAAGTGGACTATACAAATAAAAGGTAACCATAAAAAGATATGGGAATAATTTTCTGCTCCCTTTTAAAAGCTGATAAGCCTATTTATTTTTGGTTTTTAAATTATGAGTGATTATTGGCAAAGAGTAGTCTGAACAGCAAAATAACTATTTGATTAGTATTTTATTAATTATTTGCATGTAGGATTGTTTTTCTTTCCTTTTTTTGCATAATGGCCCACTAGTTGATGACCACTATATCACATTATTATGCTCTAAAAAATGCTGGGTTAAAAACAACCCAAGTTGGGTTAAAAATGGACAAACTGATTGGGTTGTTTTAGCCCAGCGGTTGGGTTAAATGTTTGCCCAATGTGCTGGGCAGTTTTATTTAACCCAACTATTGTTTAAAAATTACTATATGGCTGGCTTAAAATGAACCCAGAATAGGTTGGAAATTAAAAATCAGACACATAATTACTAGAGGCAACAATAATAATCAAAAGGTGAACATTTATTAATAAGCAATTTAATAAATGTTTATTGCTTAATGATTATTCATTAAACTTATTAATAACTGTTCATTTATTATGTTGAGTTGAGTTAAATAAAACTACCCAGCAAGTTGGGCAAACATTGGGTCAACCCAATTGCTGGGTTTGTCTATTTTCAACCCAACTTGGGCTGTTTTTAACCTATCATTTTTTAGAGTGTATCATACACATATGAGTGGTGGCATATTCTGAAAAGCATGGTCAATTTCCTGATATAAGTGAACGCTGGGACATCAAACATTTGTGATGAGGACGTAAATGAAAAAAAGTCTTCTTGATCTCCCCTTGCACTTTAAGACAATGAGCTTTTTATGGTGTGATCAGGATGTAAATTTATGAGAAAGGGTTTAGGCTGTTATTGATTTGTTCTCTTGAAACGTCGGCATTTTCTGAGAATCCACCTTTTAAGCCACCACAGTTTGCTGAACTGGCATGGATAACAATAGCCCAAGGGTCAAATCAATAGAGAAACACAAACTTAGGCACACATACACGCACACGCACACACACTTCAAACTCACAACCCCCAAGCATTTGGGAGGTAGGAATGGATTCAGATGACAGTGTGCTTTGTAGGAGATAGAAAACTAAAAATATCTCAAATGTTTAGGGGTGAATGTTAAAAAGATGTGAGATAAAACAAATGGCTGGTGTTAAAAAAGTGGGGTAAGAAAAATGGCAGGCATCTCCACACGGGTAATTAACCTGGGTTTTCTGCTTCTCTGACATGCCTTTCTTTGGGATGTCAGCCTGAATCCGCAGGCACTTTACCGAACCAACACAAGCAAAATAATAATGCTATTTAAGAGAGAAGGAGAGAGTGCAAACACAGCAGCATAGTGTCCAGGGGACCAGCAGGGCTGGCACAGTCGTTTGGGCAACTCGACTGGATAGTGTTCAGCATGTTGGGAGAAAGGAAACACAGTACGTGTGGAAGTGTAACATGTGTACACCCCAGGTGTACTGAGCCACTTTAAAGCTACAGCAGAAAACAGACGGGAACAATCAAGATGAAAATAACTTCTCATCAACCACTTTCTATCTCAGTCTGTCTGTCTGTCTCCATCTCCCTCTCCTGTTCTGCACAAAAGTTTAAACACAAGGGAATTTGTGTGAAGAATCAAATAACTCGTTGTCTGAGAAATTTGCATAGGCTACAATTTTGGGTGAAGCAGAATCTTCCAGAGTCTGAAGCAATTAATCATGCGTTTTCAGCCACATTCTTTTGCAACCACCCAGGTTTCATTTTTCTTACCATGGCATTCAGGCTGGATGCCCACCCAGCTCCCGTTAGCCAGGCAGGTCCGTTCAGAGGAGCCTTTCAGAATGTAGCCGGGCTCACAGCTGAATCGTACGACACTCCCTACGGAGAACTCCTCTCCCAGACGGATCCCGTGCACTGGAACGCCAGGGTCTCCACACAAACCGGCAGAATCCCCTGAAACAACACATATATAAAGACAAATAAGACACTTGTGTGCAGCACGCGTCTCAAAGCTGTGATATAATTTCATATAGCAGTTAGGGCTGGGACAATAAATCGATGCACTGCGTTTCGTGGATTGCTTCTGAGATTTTCCAAATGCATCGCGATTCTCTCTGGAATGGATTCTGAGCTTCGTTTTTCTAGGTTAGTTTTTAACCACATGCTCAAATGCTCACAAAGAAGAGCGCTGAAGAGTGCTTGTGCAGTTGCTGAGTCATGTAAGTGGTTAAATGTACTTGCTCCTTGGCTCAGAATGATTTTATGACGTGAGATTAATGTAAACACAGCCCACTGCGAACACTCTTGTAATTTGCTTCAACCTTTTTGAATTTTATGAATGATTATTTAAGGTTCAAGTGGTGTGTGTAAGGAATTGGAAGCAAGCAGAGTATGGCTGTTTGTAAAGCACGCAGTGCCATCTGATGTTAAAAACTAAGCTCAGAATTGAGAGAGAATCTCGATGCATTAGGAAAATCTCGGAATCAATCCTGAATCATTTATCGATTCACGATGCATCGATTTATTGTCCCAGCTCTAATATCAGTGTTAACAATAGTTATATCCCTACATCCACCCCACAATATCAATTTTGACTTTCTTCATTTCGGTGATTTTGGACCCAGCTTGTATAACCAATGAATCTAAATCTCTCCTATTAGAATCAATGGAGTTGTCTATACACCTCAAGTACCATGGGGTTAAACCCTTGGTTTAGTGTCTATGTACAATAAAAATACCCTCAAACTAGTCCAATATAGATCCTTTGACAACGAATAACTGGAAAACTATAATCAAGATACCCCGCAGGACTTTCAGACTTGCTCTCTATTACATTAGGTTTGTATTTAAAGAGGTTAACTGAGATTTACACAAGATGATGAGTAATTTCATTCATATTTATTGAACAACTCTCGGCGGTAGATCTGGCAAAGGAGATGAAAAAGAGGCATCACAGTGGCTTGGTTTAGGTGATAATTTACTTTGGATAAGAAAGCACCAGGGACAGAAAATTTCCCTTAATTTTCCTGCTCATAATGCAGATGTGTGCACTCCATGATGTTCTTCAGTAAATCCTCTTATTTTGATCCACTGATGCATTTACAAATGATCTTTCTATTCCCCATTTATCCTCTGGTAATGCTCAACAAACAATCACTAATTCAAAATGAACGGTGAGTCTTCTGGTGAAGGGCGAAGTAAATATCAAAGAATTACTACTATTTATTTACCGCATATCGTTTTCAGAAACTCACACTGACAGGCCAGTTATTAACCACAAGGTGTGCAGACTGTTGCAAAAAAAAAAAAAAAAAAAAGAAAAAAAAAAAAAAGCATAATGCACATTTTGACAGCTGGCAGAAAGAAACTGCAATCTTTTGAGAAATATGAATGTTATGAATTGTGACATTAACCTGTCAGTGGTTTTACAGCCAGGGATGAAGCTCTTCTGGCATGTATGAGGGCTGCAATGTACTGATGTGTTTATAGTGGAGCAGGGCAGCTCATTACCTGGCAGGCATGTGGGAGTCTGTGTCGCCAAGCCCAATATGAGAAGATTAAAGCAGTTTATGGGGGGACACACTCCTCGCCCTTCCAGACACTGCCTAGATGGCAATATTGTATTACCACCCACAGAGCTGAGCTGTAATCCTGAAGCCACTGATTCATCATCTAACATGCTTACGAGACCTCAGAGATGGTGTCATCTCAAGTGTCATCCCTTGCCTATATATATATATATATATATATATATATATATATATAATTTATAAACTTTGGAAAAATATTCTCCTCATTTCAAGTTTATATTCCCTTGTGAGAGAATCTGTGCATCTGTTTCATATTTAATATTATATAAAAACATAAGAGTTAAACATAAGGGGGAAAAAGAACCCTGTTTCATTAGTACTTTGGTTTAGTACTGCCCTGAAGATACAGCATAAATATTTGCATATACTACCTAAGAAAAAAATATTTAACTCAATTTACACAAATTATCCTGTTCAAAAGTTTTCATAGCCTTCTTAATATTGCTGCATGTTTGAACATCAACTGTTTGTAACTGTGTTTGTAACTGTTTGTAACCTTTGTGATAGTTGTGTGTAAGTCATTGCTTTGTCCTGAGTGGTCACTGTGAAGAAGAGCTCAAATGTGCAGAGCATGCTGGGAAACCAAAGAACTTGCAATACCTGAAGGAGTTTCGTCAGTTTCACTGCTCAGGACAAAAGAGAGTCTCAAGATGTTTTGAAATAATGGTAGGTAGACTCATTTGTGTAAATATAAAATATTACAATTAAATATATTTCAAAAATAATATTAATATATTAATAAAGTACTAAATAAAAATGCTAAAAACATACAGATGATGCAAGGAGTATGTAAACCTTTGAGCAAAATTGTAATTGTGTGGATGAAATATGCATGTTGAGCAGGGAAAAGATTTAGAGTACCAGAGCAATGTGGCAGGGAGCCGCTCCATTGGCTATCCAGCTGGCACATGCGGGTGGTATTGCCCACAATGGTGCGCTGGCCGATGCAGCTGAAGCGGATAACAGAGCCCACTGTGCGTCTGTCCCCCGAGATCTGTGCATACGGAGGCATGCTGGGACGATCACACAGAACCACTGCGGCACAGAGAAAAACAGGCAAACCTTACCTACAGTGCACAATGTCAGATCACATGTATAAACAGATCAGAGGAAAGTAGGTTATGGAATTATTTGAGTGATGGTTTATCAGGCTAAGATGACTCACAGAGGCACTTGGGTAGGGAGCGGTCCCATGTGCCGTCTCCCTGACAGCTCAGAGTGCTGGTGCCCAGCAGGTAGTATCCAGGGTTACAGTTGTAAGAAACTGCGGTCTGGAAACTGTAACGATGGGGCCCGCTGGGCAGGACCTGTCTGACACCATTTTCAACATGTCCCGGATCAGTGCAGTTCACAACTAGAGTGGGCGAGAGAAAGCGGCAAAAAAAGAAGAAAGAAAAAAAAATCTTATGATGAATACTGTTGAGAAATACACTGCCGTTCGAAAGATTGGGGTCAGTAACCTTTTTTGTTATTATTTGAAAGAAATTAATACTTTTATTCAACAAGGATGCATTCAATTGATCAAATGTGACAAAGACATTTAAAATGTTACAAAAAAAATTCTATTTCAAATAAATGCTGTTCTTTTCAAGTTAAAAAGAACAGCAATTCATCAAAAAAAAAAAAAAAAAAAAAAAAAAAAAAAATATATATATATCTCACTGTTTCCACAAAAAATACAACTGCAGAACAAATGTTTTCAACAGTGATAATAATAAGAAATGTTTCTTGAGCACCAAATAAGCATATTAGAATGATTTCTGAAGGATCATGTGACACTAAAGACTGGAGTAATGATCCTGAAAATTCAGCTTTGCCATCACAGGAATAAATTAGTTGTAGTTATAAGTGTTACCATAAATTACATTTTAAAATATATTTTTTTAAATTGTAAAATATTTCATAAAATTACAGTTTTAACTATATTTTTGATCACATAAATACAACCATTTGTGAGCATAAGGAACTTCTTTCAAAAATTAAAAAAAAAAATCTTACCGACCCCATTTTTTTTTTTAACAGTAATGTACTTCATGACACATTATGCCTTAATCACAATCTTAATTTTAATCACATAATTAATTTCAATTTAATTTAAAAGAGACCTTTGGGTACATTTCTACCTTGGTGGCAGTAATTCATTAAATGATGATCAAATGGTGGAGTATATATATATATAAGACTCTACAATGAACCATTCGAAACAATGGGCAACTGCGACATGCAAATCACGATCAACACTAATTTTAACTTGTTTGTGCCACTATTTGATTTGTGCAGTTCCTTTAGAGAATCGTGTGAAACAAATGTCACTGCCAGAGGGCGCAATTTGTTTTTAGTGAAATATCACTAAAGACTTTAACTCTTCACCACACAAAATGACACAGAAAAAGATGATTTTTGAAGAAGATTAAAGGCTTCTGGAAAACTTCTGCAAATATTTGAAACCACATAAACACAAACAGTTGCTTCATTAAGGGCTGGTGTAGGGGATGGCTGAGGACATGAACTGGGCTTAGAGAGAGAGAGAAGAGACAGAGAGAAAGCGGTGCTGTGTTAGTTATGAGCCAAAAAGAGGCAGAGAACGAGAACACAGAAGGACAAAGGGGCATGATGGAGAACCTAAAGAAGAAATCTGCAGTAATTTGTATTCGTTCACACACTGAAAGAAAACAAAAAGTACATTACAGTGCAAGAGCAATTGAGCAGGCCAAGGCAAGAAGATGGGCCATTATGTTAAACTATGTGTCCTTCTTTGAGTATTCCAACTGATTCTAACGAATTTAGCTGAACACACTTCTGGTGACATTTTATGTGCAATTATGGGGAAACAGTGAAGCAAAATGAAGAGGACAGGCTTCATTATTTGACTCCAGAGTGTCCCTTCTGCCGTTCGAGGCCAGCAACATTCCCTTAAAATCTCTCCGTTAGGGACAGCTTGTCAACAGAATTAGACTTTCCAGGGTAGTAATGCATGCTAATGCCTTTAATAGCTCTTAACGGAGCCAGCCAAAGCCATTTCTATGATGCCACCATTTATAACCTGAAGATACAAGCTTGATTTTTAACTAAAATGTTAATAGCTAAGTTAGAAATAAATGCCCAAATGAAATCAATAAAAAGAAAAGAACAAAAGAAAACAATACGTTTTTTGTTTGTGCTTGGCCATAATTTGATATTAAAATTGATGCTCCCGCTGGCCAATGGCAATTTTTGAAGAGAGGTGGTTCAATTATCTGCAGATCTTAGTCTATCTAACTTATCTGTGTGGTTTAGGAGGCCATTTTGGAGATAGAAGTGGCTCGCTCAGACACAAATTGGTGCTGATTAGCAGGGCTGTGCAGAGGCCTACTAAATTATTGATGCAGCTGGGAGCTTATAGCATTTTTTACCGGCTCCTTTTGTGCCATTAAACGGGCGTCTTCCCACGCTCTGTGCTAATGACGGACCATGATGGAGAGGAGACCGTGGCTGATATGATCAGACCACTTCAACTTCCTCAGTCAGAGTAAACACACATTTACAATCTAAAGAGAGGGAAGGATTGAGGGGACGAATAATGCAACTTTAAAAATTCAAGGTAAATCAGAACGGTCAGTGTGTTGCCATAACATTTAAAATTTGTTGTATTTTTTTCTCTTGTCTTGTATATGGCAACTCCTAATTAAACATCTGTAATTACACACATAGATTTACGTATATTGTCACTGGCTAGAGCAGTTGCAATCATCTGTCACCCCAGTTTTTGAGTAAGTAACAGGTACAGTACAGTCACATTTACCGTTGTTTGGTGAATTTTTGCAGCAATATCCAGTCATTTAAAAATTTCATCTGAGAGAGATGAATTTCTCACACAGAATTCACAATGGATTCAAGTTGGTCATGTGGAAAGCTGCTTGGTTTGAAAGTGACTTATGAGCTGTGCTTCATACTGTACATCGCTACACTATTGACAATAGACAATGGACACAAAATTTGTGAATTTGCCTCTAATTTTTAAAGTTGCATTAAAAACTTTTAATGTAAACCCTTACTTTCCTTATTTTAAATAATTTAAATGCTGTTATCCTTAACAGTTCTGTTATTTCTCAGTTAAGTTATAGAACATGTACTTGTTCTACACCATGCTGAGTAATAGAACTGAGTTGAATAGAGCAGTCAAGTTATTTTAAAGTGACACAGCACTATTCACACTCCCTCGGCAAATGACTAACACACTGTACTTACTTTTACATCTGGGCAGAGTGTTGCTCCACTGGCCGTTGGGCTGACAGTGAGACTTGATCGCACCCTGTAGAACATAACCAGGGTTGCAGGCGAAACGCACAATGTCATTCAGGTTAAACTGTGTTCCCTGAGTCACACCATTAGCAGGGGTGCCTGGATGTCCACAGGTGATGGCTACAGAACATCAGAGCAACATATTAATGCCATTAAATTTATTATTTTATTCCTTAGAGACATAAAACTGTCAAAAGACCTCAAATCAGAGAGTTGCTGCTTAAGTAACACTTACGGACACAGACGGGAGTCTTTCCAGACCAGCGGTGATCCTGCTCACAGATGCGAACTGACACGCCGATGAGTCGGAATCCAGGATTACACTGGTAAACAACACTACCTCTGTAGTTGTAGTTCTCACCGATGATTTGGCCATTCACAATAGGCTCTGGTGTGCCACAGTGTCCAGCTGTTGAAGAAAAACATTGCAAATGCTCAAATAAAGCACAAGTAAGACATTCCTGGCTAAAAATTTAGACCTAAACCTATCGCTACCCACAAGTTATCCCTAAAATCAGAGGGAAATGATTAAATAACACTGATGTAGAAGCACCTAAATCTGGTTGTAAGCCTAAACTTGACATAAACTGTAAACGTATCCCTCAAATCTGATTGGTTGATTGGATTGTCGTTCCAGGATCAACAAAGATACTGATCCAGGAACATATTGTACTTGGTGAAATCATGTTCACCTAGAGCACATATGGCTACATTTTCTCTAATTATTGATTGAACAAATCTAATTTACCCATAAGGGAAGTGAAAACACTCACCAAGACACTGGACCTCAGCTCCACTCCACAGGCCGTTGGACATGCACTCTCTCACTCTGGAGCCCACCAGAGTATAACCCGTGTTACAGGAAAAAATGGCAGTCGCTCCGTACACGGTTAATGTTCCTATTTTATTCCCATTCGGAGGGGTTCCAAGGTCACCACAGGAAATGACTAGGTAAATTCAGATGAAGAGTAATTTTTTTCTTTTTTTGGAATTCTGAATACAAGACATGCTGGAAATTTTAATACAGGACTTTCATTTTAAAGTACTGAAATTGGCTTTTTTCAGGCTTTACTTGGTATGTAAATTGAATTGCAAATTAAATCATGACATACTACATCAGGGGTTTTCAATTAAAATCTTAATTTCCAAAAAATACATCCATTCCCCAAACCACTTATACACTAAAAATCATAATTTAAAAATGCTCAAAGCATATGTCTTGATTTTACTATAGCCTATATTGCACTCACTTTCACAGGACGGTCTCGGCTCAGGGTAATCCCAGGTGCCGTTAGCTTGGCAGCGGATAACCCTTTGACCCTTGTAGAAGTATCCAGGGTCACAGGTCAGCATCATCATGGCCTCATATTTATTTTGCATGCCGTAAATAAGCCTCCACCTCCCGTGATCCACTGCGGAATGGCCGATGTCAGGGCAGGTTACAGCTGGAAGACCAAAGTTAGTCTTAATCAAAATTTGCTTATTTGATTTAGACCTAAAAATAGTACAACATTCTTTCTTGAGAAAAACTGAATGATTTTGCAAATTATTTCCATGTTTAAACTAAATTTTTGTGGTCTAAGACTTTTGGATCCCACTCTATTTTCTCTATTCAAAGATTGTCAAGAATTTCAAATAGTTTATAGATAATACACATATTTTATCTTTTAATCAATCTTTCACATAAATAAGAATATAAACCGATTTTAAACTGATAGTGGCGCTCATGAACTCACGGACGCAGCGAGGGCGGGTCTCCATCGGGGTCCACCTCCCAGACTCTTGGCAAAGTGTTGACACCGGTTGAGCATTGGCCAATCGGAAACCAGGATTACAAGAGAATGTGACCCTAGAGCCGAGAGTGAAGTGCTGTCCGATGACTGTGCCATTCACTGGGGCAATGGGCATCCCACAGGAAACCACTGTGAATGAGAGAAAGATTGAATTGTTACCTCAAAAATGGACAAGTATTTTCTCACAAAACCCCAAGAAAGCTGCCTAATTCTTTTTGCCATCATACTTCAGAGAATACTCAGTGTAAACATACTCAGGGAACACCCCAAAAGCAGCACTGTGACTCTGCAAATATGAGCTTGCAGTGGTTCTGGGAAGGTAAACAAGAGCAGCTAGAAAGCAACGGGCACAATTCAAGATGTAGATTACATCTGGACACAGACTGAAGGATACAGAGAGAACTTCAGCAACCTGTACAGCCATCAGAGAGCCCTGAACAATCTCTGCGGCCCCAACGAATATTTGGACACTTCAGCCACACTTAAATATATGAATGTCAAAGTCATAGATGGCAAAACGCCGAAACAACAGACATTTATTTAAAAAAAAAAAAAAAGCAAATACTGTAGAAACAACAGCAAAAATAATATAAATTAATAAAAAAAAGTATCATGTTTTTGCAGATGACACTTGATTTGGCATTTTATCATCCAATGCAATACAATTTTTATAGGCTGTTTAAGTGTCCAAATACTTTTTGGCACCACTGTATGTGTCAAATCCGAACACCAACACAAGGATGACATGCATTACTGATTTAAAGTTTAAATGGCTATAGATCTGCCTCCTCTAATGTCTTAATTTGTCATTTAGCTAGCACTTCTATCCTATGTGATTTACAGTACACTTACAGGAACATTCGCTCTGGATCAACCTAGGGTGAAGCATCTTTCTCAGTGCCACAATAGTGATAGTTTATGATTGGCCCCTTGTTTGTGTAAGCCTTCAAACGTTTGATGACAAGCCAAGTGGCCAGTTGCATAAACTGCTTATATTAGTCATCTACATTTTTTCATGAAGACTGCCCCTAACTTTTTAAAGTCAGCTACATGAAATGGCAGATTGGTAATTGGGAATTGGAAAGTAAGACTGATTACCCCTTGGTTAACTGCTAGTTGGTCAAACTAGTTCTTAAGACACAGTCTTACCATAGTGGCTAAATTTATGTAACTGTCCCCAGATCAGTAACCACTATACTATCCTTTATAGTCATCTCTAGTCTTGAAAGTCATTATAATTTGCCTCTTCTTTCAAAGAACTGATACATAATGGATTTAATATCCATGCCAGTCAACTTTTCAATCAATCCCGAGTCAACTCCCACTTCCCAATATGAAAAAGACCTTTCAGTATGTTCAATAGAGCAGAGGGAGCGCTCTAAGGCTCTCGGCCTAAGGCATCTCACACCATCCCTGTCAAATAGAAATCAACACCACTCACAGGTGAGGCCTTTGTTAGTCAGGAAGTGGTGATAAAACGCAGCACTTCTGAGACTGCAAAACGGTGGACCCTGTGGAGGCCCCTGCTTTAGTGGATGATAACTGCTTCTTTCTGAAGAGACTCTCCCCTCGGACAGCACATTAGCAATAGTCTCACAGCTATGGCTCCTGGCTAACCCATTTATTGTGATGAGCAATTTGACAGATGCAGCCAACCCTTAAACATTGATGGAATACGGAATTAGCCACGGCAGCGCTGGTCTTTCGCAGAGAGAGTTCAGTGAGGAAGGAGGAGAGGTGGATAATCGCCTCCAGTCTTGGTCCAAGGTGTCTTAGACAAGATTCTCAGACTTACCTTGGCAAAGCGGCACTGGAGCGTTCCATTGGTGAATGCCCTGTGGGGTGCGTGTGCAGGTGGCAGTGGTCTGGCCAATCAGGTTGAAGCCCCGGTCGCAGCTGAAGCGCAAGGTACTGCCCAGCTTCGTGCCCGTCAGGCTGTGTACCGAGCCGTTCACGGGAGGGTCCGGAATACTGCAGTACGCCGCTGTAAAACATACAAATATAAACACAGCCAGAAGTCAAAAACGCATCCATCTGTGAAACCTCCTGCTCCAGTGCGTATTTTATTGCCTTTCGATTCCTCATCCTGTTTACTGGAAATAGTAGATATTAATGCAGCCAAGAGCAGAGGAGTGATTAAAAAAGATGCATGGTATTGAATTGTAGGAACTTGTTGAAGGTCATAAATGATGGATATGTAACAATAAATTAATAATTTTGTGTACTCTTTGTTCACCTAAACAGTAATTCAGAATACAAAGAGAGTCATTATACAAAGTTATGCTGTTTGACATATGCAATCCAGGCCACGTTCTCTCCTGCGGCATGAGGCGCCTGAGATCAGATCTGAGTAGGAATGTTCTCGTTGCAGACCAAACAAGAAAAAGAATGACGGTAATGATACCAGCATAATATAAAAGGAGGTTTGGAGGAAATTAGGAGGAAATGGGGCAAGAATGCAATTTGTCGCATTATTAATCGCTATGACCGCATTAAAGTCCTATCTGTTTCACGAGTTCATGTGTCCATATAATCCTTCAGTAATACAGGTAAACAGATTTGGCTTGCTGGCCCTAATATAGGAGGGCTTGAGGAAGCCCTCCTATATTATATTAGCCCCCCCCCCCAGACTATTTAATTAATGTAAGTTAATTAGTGTACGATTACTGGAGGTTTCCCGGAAAAGAAGTCATGGGAGTAAGGCAGGCTGCAAGTATTTTTGTTGCCCTTAAAAAAGAAAAAAGTTAACTTGAGAAGCCAAATTACATAGGAAATTAATTCAAGATATATTCAAGACACACCTTATAAAGGATGAGACAAAAGTACTGATTAAGAAAATGATTTTCTGCAGTGTAAGCAGCCGCTTATGTATATGCCCTTGTGTTGCGAATGACAGGATTAGACGAACAAGCTCTTACCGAACTTCCATTTAAATTCCATTACAACAATGCTAATTTCATCCAACACAACGCCTAGCAATGATAATTTCCTTCAGGAGAGTAAGGGACCACTCACACAGGACACATTCTGGCATTGAAAACAGCTAGATGGCAATAAACGGCAATAAAATGGAATCGAACGAAAGGGGTCTCAAGACGTGTTTTTCAAAGCTGAACAGCTGTTAACTATAGCTACATTAAAGTCATATTAAAAACACTGCGCTGATGGCATGAGACTATGCAATTGTCAAAGATGCCCATCTGAAACATGTACATGGCCAAGATTTTAAAAAAGCATAGGCTAGAAAACAAGAATGTGTCCTTTGTTAACAACCCATTTAGATTTATGGGTGTTTACAGTTTGCTGTGATTTGAGGTCATCTATATGCTAGAGTATTCCCAAAAGCTGAAAAATATCACTTGCAGAAGATATACACTACCCTTCTAAAGTTTGGGGTTGGTAGATTTTAATGTTTTTGAAAGTAGTCTCTTATGCTCATCAAGGATGCATTTATTTGATGAAAAACACAATATTGTGAAATATTATTACAATTTAACTGTTTTCTATTTTAATCCATTTTACAGTGTAATGTAATCTTGTCCTTGCAAAGCTGAATTTTCAGCATCATTACTCCAGTCTTCAGTGTCACATGATCCTTCAGAAATCATTCTAATATGGTGATTTGCTGCTCAAGAGACATTTCTGATTATTATCAATGTTGAAAACAGTTGTGCGGCTTAGTATTTTTGTGGAAACTACATTTTTTTTCAGGATTCAGGACTTCAAGAACATATTTTATTTGAAATAGAAATATTTTGTAACATAAATATCTTCACTGTCACTTTTAATCAATTTATACATCCTTGCAGAATAAAAGTATTAATTTCTTTCCAAAAAATAATGAATGTGGTCTCATTATACACCAATATCCTGCATGAGAAAGGGCTTTTGGCGATCAAATATTTCTTAGATCAAAGGGCTGAAAAAGTCCCTCCTTCTGAATTCATCATTAATATGATTTCCCTGCTTTTGGAAAATAATTATTTCTTATTCGAGGATAGATACTATTTACAAAAAAAAGGGTGCGGCGATGGGCTCGAAATTTTCTCCAGATTATGCATGCCTTTTTATGGGATATTTAGAAGAGCGATACATTTGGAATAACAACCCTTTTAGAGATAATATTCTCATCTGGAAAAGATATGTGGATGATGTTTTTTTTGTATTTTTAGGGGTTCCAGAAACATTTTTGATGAATTCATTGAGTTTTTAAATAATATGGTGAATTCTATTAGGTTTAATGTAGAAATAGATGCCCATTCTGTTGCTTTTCTTGATACCAGGATCCAGTTGAAAACAGGGACTTTATTTACTTCTCTATATTCTAAACCAACAGATAAAAACAGTATTCTTCATGCTGCGAGTGCTCATCCACCTTTTTTAAAAAAAGGACTTCCTTATACTCAATTTCTTCGATTAAAACGTATCTGTAATGCTGAATCAGATTTTGAGTAACAAGTGGTGATAATGTACAAGCGTTTTATCCTTAGAGGTTACCTGAAAATATGGTTAGATGCTGCTTTGAAGAGAGTATGAGAAGAGTCTAATACATCGATTAAACAAAAGAAGCCTCATTCCATAGTCTGTACTACCACTTTTTCTGCGCATAGTGAAGCTATGGACTTTTTTTGCGGATCCGCCACTTTTTTCACATTATAGAGCCAGAAATATTAGAGATTTTTTGGTCAAATCTGATACTTTCATTAAGGCTAATTCTCAGATACGTGTAGATAAGGACATTGGGTTTTTTCCTTGCCTTAGGTGTGCGGCATGTAGGAACATTCGTAGACGATGTTTTTCTTTTCGGAGTAATGTAACGAATTGTACTTATAAGATTAAACAATTTGTGACATGTGCTTCTACTAATGTAATATATGTGTTGACTTGTCCATGCGAGAAACAATATATAGGCAAGACGAACAGAAAAGTTAGGACACGTATCATTGAACATATGAGTGCGATCAGAAGAAATGACCAGAAATCTCCAGTTGCCCGTCATTTTAATGATATGTCGCATTCAGTTTCGGATCTAGATTTTGTGGTAATTGAGCACATTACATCGTCGCGTAGAGGTGGTAATATAGAGCGGAAACTTTTACAGAGAGAGTGCAAATGGATTTTTGATCTAAAGTGTTTACATCCTTTAGGTATGAACGAAGAACTGATTCTCAATAGTTTTTTGTAAATTTTCATTGTTTTGGTAAATTTAAACACACTGGATCTTTTGCTTCAAAATCATGTTTGTAATTATGTATTTCAGTAATTAATCATGTGGGTGTATATTTCTCCATTTGTACGTTTTTCATGATTATGTATTCCAGGTGTGATGTTCATATGATAGTATTACAATGTATATTGATGATATTTCGATACTATGAAAAGTAATATGTATTTCTTTGAGCTAAGTTTTTTTTAAAAGTGTTGTATAATTATGAGTATATCTATTTACCTTTGTGGTGTGAATATTGGAGGTCCTGTCTTCTATAATGATTACAGTAATAAGCTTATTAAATGGATACAGGTGTATGCTTGGAATCATGGCAGTGATGAAGGGTTGATCCCGAAAACGTTTTGCACTTTGCACTTGCACTTTTGCACTTTTTTATGGTCTCTGGATAATAACTTTTGGAGCTTTTTTGACTGTATTCTCATGTGCGGATCTTTCATCTTTGTGATCTCAAAAAATAATGAATAAATTTCTTTCTAAGAAAATAGAATAAATATACTGATGTATCAAATCATTGTTCATGGCACGGACATAAACTAATGGCATTTAAAAAAAATAAATTGATTAATAAATAAAAATACATCAACACAGGAGAGAAACTGTGCTCATCAGGTCATTTAATAGGACTTTAGCTCTTCACAGAAAATGTTAAAAGAAGTAAAAGCTAACCCACTGTAGGACAAAGAAAAATAAATAAAGATAACACTGTAATGCAAGGGCAACCCTCAAGTTTTACAAGACAAATCTTTCTAATGATCAAACCACTGAAACATAAAATGTTTCCAGCCTCTCATCCATTAGCACTGACATTGGAGATTATAGATAATGGAAAAATTTAGAAGTTTACACATCACATACATGTAGTAAAACTTTGAATAAAACCTCCACTAATGGTTTAAATGGCTTAGAGTGCTGCAGACCGGTTTTGTTTTGTGCGTCATAACTCTCATGTGATAGAGCAGGTGCTGCCCTCTAAATGGCTCAAAAAGACTGCTATTGATTGTTGGCCACAGAGGTCTGGTTATAAGAGAAGGCTTAGTGGAAATTCAGCCTTCCAGCTCAACTACTTTGTGAAGTCTGCGTTAACCAGTCACACTGCTGTTTTCTACCTGACTATGAATCAAGAGCCCCAGCTTTGCTTTTAATAAAGTCACAAGGTAAACAACCTCTCATGCCCCTTTGGACCTTGTTTCTAAATTGCAGAGTTAATGCAGTCAATTTTCTACCTTTAACCTGCACCGTTTCTTCTTTTTCCAAAAAAGTCATTCAGCAAACCTCACACAGGTGATGGTGGGAAGAAAAGGTCAAGAATTAAAAAAGAGAAACAAAAGAGGAGAAGTGCAAGGAGCCGCTACAGTTGATGAAGTAACAGCCTGTGGAGATAAAAGATGGATTGAGAAAGAAAACCGAACGAAGCTTTGAGTCTGTCCCACCATCTGTTTTTGTCCCACCAAGGTATCGCTACAGAAGGGAAACCATATTGAGGAGGAAAACCTAGGTGTGCTGCCGCTGCTAACCCAGACTGTCACAGAGCCCTATATCAAAAATCCATCATGCGGGGAGGGAGCGGAAAAAACTAAACAAGCTGATGCCGAGAGAAGAGACCCTGATGAGTCAGACAAAGAGGTGATTAGTCATTCTTCTGAAACGCTAATGATTAGGAGCATACGGAAACTTTTTAAATATTTATAGGGTAATAACTCATTTAGAATTACGCCATTGCTCATGAAACGGTGCAATCAGGTCTTGATAGCTTGTGGCAGTATTTCCTACGTAATTCTGTTTTTGCAGCGGGGAGTCATAATTGGTCGTTTCGTGAATGCGTATTTTTAACTGTAAATTGTCATAAACATTCAGGCAGTCAGGAAGTCATATTTTATTTGTTAGATTGTCATTTGGAAGCCAAACCGATGAGTTTGTTCATGAGAATAATTCATTAAAAGAATCAGCTCATAAGAGTCATTTGTTCATTAACCAAACTATACTAGTTACAGTGTATGTTTGTTTTTGTATGCAGATAGTGAAGACGCAATAGTATTATTTCACTGTATTGTTTAAATTCATAGCTTTTGAAAAATACACTGAGCACTATGAAGGACTAAAGTAACCACAAAAAAAAAAAAAAAAAAAAATACAAAGCTATAAATCTATTAATGCAAAAATAAAAATGTAAATAAATTAATTACTTAAAAATTACAAACAAATAGATTTATGTAAACTCTGCTTGGTGAATTCCAAATACTATTTGTGTTTTGATGATATATTTAGATGATGTGTTTAAATGCTCACCTGAGTAGCGGATTCGAAAACCCTTGTGGCTGGAGGTGTGATCGAAGGACCAGTGAAGGTAAACCTTGTTAGCAGAGCTAGTAATACTGAGCGGAGATGAATAGTTCCCACTCAGAGAAATGAGCAGTGGACTCTGTCTTGATGGACCTGCAGGATAAAGCAAAGCATAAGGTTATGATGTACATCTGGTCCAAAACTATTACATCTCAGACCAGACCTGTGATCGTTTGCTTTGTTCTGAAACAAGGATTATGTTTTTTTTATAATGTTGTGATTTCTTCTTGGTTCAGTTTGCTTTCACAAGACAACATTTATAAATGGACCAAAATCAGTCAATTGCAAGTAAACTCTCCTCTCATTGGTCAGCGTGCACCTTCCAGAATTCGGCTAACAGCAGTCATCAGTCAGGATGGATAGACAAAAGGCTTTGCGGGCTGATTGTGGTTTTCTTTGTAGCTGTCATTATATTATCATTTTTAGCAAGAATCAAGGCTTCGTCTGTATCTTTATTTACTAGTTTGTTTGCAATCGGGCTGAGAACACCTCGTTCAGGCGATCTTGGACCGATTATTTTGGATCCAAGTATTTTGGAACCAAAATAAGATAGAAAACGCACCAGGTTCCAAAACAAACGCTCCAAATGAGCCAGGTGTGAAAACGCACTGAAATGCAATAAGTTTTTGGGTATACTAGAATAGGTTTTCATGCTTGAATTATTTTTGACATATTTTACATTGTTGCAGCAAGTCTCTTCCCAGTCTGTTTGTAACACTCTGTTTAGTTCTGATCTCTATGACAACCCTCCTTCTGAAAGGAGCAATGTTCTCTGATTGGTCGGGTGGATCAGTGTGTTGTGATTGTTGAAACTCAAGGTTATGGTAAGGGCTGCTTCTAGCCTGAAACCCTGAGTTTCAACATACTAACATACTATTATTATCCAGGCCTCAACATTTTTTTTTTTTTTTGCTTATGCCTTGGATGGCAATTATTTAAATAAGAGATATTGTGATGTATTGTGATGACCTTTTTCCTGCTCAAACAAAAAACTTGAAACTTGGAAAAAAATTTTTTCGCACTTCTATGGGCAACTGATCATGGCAGGGAAAAAAAAAAAAAAAATTCCCACTCGCACCTCTTTCTGTCACTATAAGTAGCCACATATCTTACAAACTTCAAATTGACATGTTTACCACCAGCAGTGATACAACTGGTGTGTTTCTGTCACAACATAGCCTTTCCACCTCTCACGGCTAATGTTGACTGACAGGGCTCTGTTCGTAAACTTCACTGGCGGTACTTTCAGATCAGCTGAACTCTGACTCAGTCCAGAGGGGTGTGCGTGTGTGTGTGTGTGTGTGTGTGTGTTAAAGGCTATTCCAGACGTCATGTTAGTGTCTGGTCCAAGCTGCAGGGAGGTAAAGGGATTCGGTGTGATCTGGCTGGCTATGGCATGTTGTGAAAAGCAAAGTCTGCTTCGTAGCGCAATGGGAGTTGAAACCGTAATCAGCATCGAGCATGCCAGCTCCCCTCAGGAGTGGCTCACACTGCTCACAGATGACATGCAAACACACACCAGCACAGTCGCTTTGTCAGCCTCAAAAAAAGGCGTGCAGCACAATGCCATTCTGTGAGACCCAGCTGTCATATACTGTACGTTTTCACTCTTTTCATTTAAGCTTAGCATTTAAATGATTATTTGAGGTACCATATGAATAAATAATGGTTTTGGGTGGAATTAAAAATGTTATTGTCTATTTTACAGAAAACACTACATTTAAAAGTTTGGAGTCAGTTAAGTTTTTTTTTTTTTTTTAAAGAAACTAATATTTGTATTCAGTAAAGATGCATTAAATTGATCAAAAGAGACAGTAAATACATTTGTTACAAAATATTTCTATTTTAAATAAATGCTTTTTAACTTTTTATTCATTAAAGATTATTACAAAAAAATGATCAGTAATATATGTTCTATATATATAAATATATATATATATATATATATATATATATATATATATTCCACAAAATGACGACACTGTATACATTTCAACATTGATAATAATAATAAATGCATCACATGAATAAATTACATTATAAAATTTAAGTAGAAAACAGTTCTTTTAAATTGTAATATTATTTCACAGGACTATTTTGAATCAAATAAATGCAACCTTGGTGAGCATAAGAGACTTCTGGACTGACCCCAAATTTCTGAACGCCAGTGTATATTTAAATTTATAAAATCTATATTTCAATTTAATACTCTCTCATGTTTATATGTTTAACTCGTGTTTCACAATATGTAACTCAAATTAAATTATATTGCCATTTACTGTAATATATATATTTTTAATTCACATTTCTTTTTATTCACGTAGCAAAGTTTCGAAACAAGGAAAGAGAAGGAGGCCTATTCACGTCACTCTTTCTTTGGAAAGTTGCATGACTCAGCTATGATTGTGGGCGACTTTAATGATGCCTAAAATGTGATGAGCCTCAACGTGTGTAAGATGACCCTTCTGACCTCTAATCCACTTCGTAATCTCAGTCTAAATGGGATCACTTTCACCCTAGCAAAGCAGCTGACCTAAGACTGGCCCTGGACAGACCCCTGTTGGCTAAAGCAATTTCCTTTGCCTTTTACAAAAGGTTTTCACTGTGTAAAAGCAAAGGTCATCCCTTTTGGCCTCTCTTCAACTGTCTATCTTGCTCAACACAGCAAGGTTGCCTGTGAGGTGTGTATCAGTAATTGCATTGGAAGGAGGAGAAAAACAGCTTTTTGTGAGCAAAAACCATGTCTGAACTAGTTTTATCTCATCATCAAACCTTATCACAGTGACAGCAATAAATAAATGATTATTAAGTACTTATTATCATTAACTCTTTCCCTGACAGCGTTTTTAAAAAAACGTTTCCAGCCACTGCCAGTGTTTTTTTAATAATTTTCACAAAAATTTCATGGCCTTCAGAATATTTTGTTGTATGAAAATCTGAACATGCAATATATCAAAAGAAAGAACAGAGCCTCTGCTTAAAAAACAAACAAACAAAAAACTTTTTATACTAACTTCATGTATTCTTTTTATTTTTAAATCAACACCTAAATGTGGGTAAGTTTCATAAAAAAAAAAAAGCAACATTTTGAACAACCCCCCCCCCCCCCCCCCCCCCCCCCCCACTACATACTACAATATGCATAAGCAATGCTTTTATCACTCGTTTCTGCTCCTTTTTTGTCTGTTTTGATCCAGAGATTCAGTACTCTTTCAGAAGATGCGTAATAGCGCCCCCTACCGTATAACAGTGAAAACACGGAAAGCCGGAAAATTTCGTCAATGGCGGGGAAAGAGATAAGTACTTATTATGATTATTAAGTACTTATAATTTATTCAAACAACAACAACAATAACAACAACCAATAATAATAATTATATTTTTTATAAATAATAATAAATATTAAATTTTATATATAAGAAATACGCTACCTTTCAAAAGTTTGGGGTCAGTAAGATTTTTTTTAAAAGAAATTCATACTTTCAAGCAAGGATACATTACACTGATCAAAAATGACATAAAAGACATTCATAATTCATTCAAAAGACATCCAGAACCATCTCTATTTCTTATAAATACTGTTCTTTGGAACTTTTTATTCATCAAAGTATCCAGAAAAAAAAGTAGCATAGTTTCCACAAAATATAGCACTGCATTAAATAACGCTATATTAATAAGAAATGTGTCTTGAGCACCAAATCAGAATGATTTCTGAAGGATCATGTGACACTGATGCTGAAAATGCAGCTTTGCCATCACAGGAATAAATTACATTTTGAAATATATTCAAATATAACAGTTATTTCAGATTTAATAATATTTTACTGCAATTTTAATCAAATAAATGCAGCCTTGGTAAACAGAAGAAAACACACAAACCTCTAACTGACCTCAAACTTTTTAATTGTAGCATATATAATAATACTAATAATTATTTTTATTACTACTATTATTCATGCTATTATGATTATCATCAAATGAATCAGAGGAAAAGATCTTAAGGAAAAGCTATGCAAATCCACTCACCATCAAAGATCTCCAGCTCATCAAACTGTCTGCTGGTCTGAAAGTGTTCAACGGTGAAAGTGATGTTGTAACCTGAATCCACCTTCACCACCCAGGAGCAGGACTCGAAGTGCGGCAGGCTGCTGCCTGGTGACTGACTCAGGATTATCCCTGTGGAGGCTGTCAGCACCTCGTTCATGGGACAGGTGACTGTGAGGAAAACAGACAAGAGCTAGTTCAAGTCCATACATTATTACAAACAGATTTCCTTTGATTTTCCACATGCATACATCAGCCGTAGCGGTGACGCAAAACGCTAGTAATCTCTTCAAACCCTTAACCATCAAAGCGACGTTCAGAAACTATTATACTGAAGGAATACATGAAAGCAACCTTGATCAAAAACACAGAAATACAGATCTTTAGCTCCATTTAACGTGATACTTTATCTTCAGATGCAACAAAAATTGCGCAGCCTATTGATCACCCAACAATTCAAACCCAGTATACAGTCCCCGCTTTGTGCATGCCTATGGTAAAGCACCAAATGCAAGTCAATGATAACACAAAGCACCCTGGGCCAGTCTGTTGTGACACTGAGAGGATTGATCACTGCTGTTCACACGGTTGTACAGCCTGGCTCTCATGCCTCAGTCTGCAGTTTCATCTCTCAGTCATTGATATTCCTCAGAGGCCCGCTGTGACATTTCCCCACACTTTTACCTTGAATTATCAGGCTTTATGCAGTGGCCCGTCTTGGCCGCTTCCCTCAAATCTCGGAAGCCTGTCTCTTATTCTCTCCATAGCTGTCGGAATACAAAGCAAGCATCCAAATACAAATCACAACATAAAAGGATAAACCCTCATCTCTGACACAGTTTTATTATTTTGTCTCATTTCTTCCACATGACGAGAAGCCGCATACGCATCAGCCAGGAAGAGATTGTTATTATCAAATATTTATGACACTTACGTTTCGGATACGAAATATGGATTTTCTATTACTTGTCTTGCTAAATAAACACACTGCTGTTTCAGAGCTCCGCTGGTGCGAATACTTCATGATTGAGTTGATATCTGCATGAGATTATTAAAAGGGAAGAATTGTGGAGATCTTCTAACCCCACCTCTCACCTCCGCTTATCAGAATATCGACAGATGCGCCGTGCTAAAACCCAGTAAATAACATGACCCACAGTAAACAGTTTTGTTTCTATATTCGGCCTCTTTAATTGGCCTCTTAGTCAGTCGTTTAGCACCTTAATTGACTAACATTTAAGCCCACGGGTCTGTGCACTGATTAGAATGGACGTTAATCAAAGCAATAATTTCATGCATGCTATGCACTGTACGGCTTTACGTGTCAAACCTGAGATAAGTTATTCTTATAATTGCATTCAGGTTCACAGCCCAGTGAATTGCTCCGGTGACAATGATTAAATTATAAAAAGTTGCTTTGAGAATTGATATGATATAAATCACACTTGCGGTTTCTGGTCGAGACTGAGCCTGAGCTCGGAGGATACGCAGGAACGATGGGGTTGTTGCTTGCCGTCTGACACGTTTCCTTTATGAGGGTAAAATATAGAAGCTCTGGGACTGGCTACACGGCTCTGGGGTGATATAAAATGTGAATGCGTTTTCATTGGAGGACAAACATTATCATGGATGCATATCGATGCCCGCTTGAGCCTATCATCAGTGCATAAAGCATAATGCGATCAGGTAAAAAATACACCCCCAATAACCTACATCTGTGCATCCTGGAGCTCGCGCTCACAAATTACATTCTTCAAAGTGTGAGTGTGGGTGTTACGGATCTTTATTTGCCACCACATACAGTACTTTGAAAGCTGGCTGTTAACCTATAACACAAACAGAGATGTATTGTAAAGCAGCGAACTGATAGATATGACAAGTATTTTGCGAGCACCTTTAATGTATCATAACTGTTATAGGCCTTTGCTGTATTCTTGATATTTACATTGTCAGTGTATTCATGTTTAAATCAGTTTATATTACAAAACATAAAAGGAACTCTTGGCATCTGTGCGGAGGGCTGCGTATCTCGCTGTGCTGCCGAGATCTGTATATATTCTATGGAAATTGAAACAGTTTAAAGGATTAGTTAACTTCAGAATTCAAATTTCCTGATAATTTACTCACCCCCATGTCATCTAAGATGTTTATGTCTTTCTTTCTTCAGTCGAAAAGAAATAATGGTTTTTGAGCAAAAAACATTCCAAAACATTCTCTCCATATAGTGGACTTTAACGGCTATGAACGGGTTGAAGGTCCAAATTGCAATTTCAATGCAGCTTCAAAGGGCTCTACACGATCCCAGCCGAGGAATAAGGGTCTTATCTATTGAAACGATCGGCCATTTAAAAAAAAAAAATAAAAAAATAATAATAATAATAATTATATACCTTTTTAACTACAAATGCTCGTCTTGCACTAGCTCTGCGAAGCGCCACGCATTACGTAATTACGTTGGAAAGGTCATGTGTGACGAAGGCAGAAGTACCGCGGTTGGGTAGAAAAACTTATTTTCTCCTCCAACTTCAAAATCATCCGACATTTTTTTTGTAAAGGGTGTTTGACTTAGTCTTCGCACGTTCACTTTGTAAACACTTACTCGGTACTTCCACCTAAGTCACGCGTGACCTTTCCAACTTGATTACGTAATACGTGGCGCATCGCAGAGCTAGTGCTTCAACCCGTTGGTAGCCACTGTAGTCCACTATTTGGAGAAAAATCCTGGAATGTTTTCCTTAAAAACCTTAATTTCTTTTCAACTGAAGACAGAAAGACATAAACTTCTTGGTTGACATGGGGGTGAGTAAATTATCAGGAAATTTGAATTCTGAAGTGAACTAATCCTTTAATATATTATGTACTAAAATGCATTGATGAATTTAAAGTGACTTTAAATACTAAATATTTATTATAAAAACTAAATATGAATACCTTTATGTCAATATTATAATTATTAGTAATAAATATTTTATACTTTAATGGTTTTCTTTTCCATTTTAGACCAAAAGGTAACCTTATTCATGACAGATAAGTTAATGAGCATGTTTACATGCACACCATGCTGATAACTCACAAATATCAGCTTATTGAATTAACCAGTTGTCCTGGTTTACATGCAAACCATAACCCAGCAATGCAAGTAAACCACGTTTACAAGACTTTATTAATAAATCAGGTTATTTCCCAGTAGTGGCATCAAAACTTAATCATTCGTGTATCTGACAAGGAGTATTCCATTTGTTATGTCATTGTGATGTTAAATAAAGCATTACAAAGCAAAGAGTACTATTCCAACATGTCAGCTGGAAACTTATGGACTCATATATTCTCCTCTCATGCAGTTACAGATGTAGCATTTTGACTGTACCACTTCTGCAAGAGATGAGAACACATTTTTATAATTTTTTTTTGTGTTGAGAAAGAGTCAGTTTGCAATATATATTTCTTCCTTTCTTAATGCAAAATGCTTGATCTGTCTGGATCTGCAGTAAGAACGCTTTACTGATCCTTCAGAAATCATTCTAATATGCTGATTTGCTGCTCAGGAAACATTTCTTATTATCAATGTTGAACACAGTTGTGCTGCTTAATATTTTTGTGGAAACAGTGCTATTTTATCAGGATTATTTGATGAGTAGAAAGTTCAAAAGAACAGCATCCAAAATCTAACACTTTGGTTAAAAGCAGACTAAATTGAAATACCCCAGATATGTTGTGGTATAAATGCTATAGCAGAATGTCAACCGGTTGACACATTTCTACCATCATACCACCCCTAATTACATTCTGCCCCAGCAAAATGGGAAAGAGCATGACCCTCTAGACAGAATCTCAGACAAAATCCTCATCATCCCAGGCCTTTCACTATGGCGGCAAACGGAAATTAACTCGCTCAGGTCGCCCTTATCCCCTAATCCACTTTGAAATGGACTGTCAAAGGCTGAATGTAAACAACAGTTTTGGTGGCAGATTCTGACAGAAGAGGAGAAGGCATGTCAAAACTGCTCCTTTAACAATGGCAGCTGAAGATTATCTACTGTATGAGACAGGCTGGCATCTAAAAAGGGATTTTCAACTTAAAATGTCACCCTTCGTGACAATGAATTGCAAATGTGGCCCCCAGAAGAATATACATTCAAGAGATGGTAACATACAGCATTCATTTCGTGATGTCAAGAAAAAGGATAAATGTCACGTGCAAACTGTCAACACAGGCCATCCAGGCTTGTGTTTTGTTCGCCGCATACAGTTTTCACATAATTGATCGACTTGAACGAGTAATGTTTTGAACAGTCTGAAGCTGAAAACGCACACACATTCAAACATGTATTACAATAGCACTGGCTGTCTAATAATGAGGAAGAGCAAGATTTCAAAATGAGCAAGAGATGTTGAGGTACTTGCGCCATTTGTTATAATGCAGAAGATAAAAGGCAGTTCTAAAGCCATTTTACTAGATTAGTGTGGCAATGTGTGCATGTACCGTATAATGTGTGTTGACGTCTGTTTTCACATGCATGCAGTGACATATATAATACATATGATATACAGATATACATAATATATAAACAGATTAATATTTTATATAAAATTCACAGAATTTTGAATAAGAAAAAAATACTGCAAAGAATTTGTAAATTATTGAATAATATTAGTCATAGGAAAATAAATGAAAAGAGCACCTAAATGCCATCAAGAGAAAAATGCTTTGGGATTTTCATGTCGCCATGGTGACGGAAGGTTGGAATAACAAAATCAACATGGATTTGCGCATGACATGCCGTGCGTCACTGATAAAAAGCATATTTTATTTATATATAACAGTATATTTAAGTATAAACATTGAAATTTTGAATGTGGAGAAAGTCAAAAGAGTCTGTATATGCTTAAAGAAAAGAACTCACATTACGCATGAAATTCTTCTACCCTTAATTTGCATAATGGCATGTGATGCACTCTCAACATTCACAATCTATTTTCTCTGTGAATATGAGAGACACAAAAACAAGAGTGAGAGGGAACACTGAGAGAAAAAGGGAAGGCATATAGCAATCAGATGCAGCATAAGAGTTTTTAAATGGGACTGCCTTTATGATTGATTTTATATTTTATATATATATATATATATATATATATACACACACTATATTGCCAAAAGTTTTAGGACTTTAATGACATCCCATTCTTAATCTGTAGGGTTTAATATGGAGTTGGCCCACCCTTTGCAGCTATAACAGCTTCAACTCTTCCACAAGGTTTAAGAGTGTGTTTATGGAAATTTTTGACCATTCTTCTAGAATCGCATTTGTGAGGTCAGGCACTGATGTTGGACGAGAAGGTCTGGCTCACAGTCTCCGCTCTAATTCATCCCAAAGGTGTTCTATCGGGTTGAGGTCAAGTTCCTCCACATCAAACTTGCTCATCCATGTCCTTATGGACCTTGCTTTGTGCACTAGTGCGCAGTCATGTTGGAACAGGGCCATCCCCAAACTGTTCCCACAAAGTTTGGAGCATGAAATTGTCCAAAATGTCTTGTTATGTTGAAGGATTAAGAGTTCCTTTCACTGGAACGTAGGGGCCAAGCCCAACCCCTGAAAAACAACCCCACACCATAATCCCCCCTCTACCAAAACTTTACACTTGGCACGATGCAGTTAGGCAAGTACCATTCTCCTGGCAACCACCAAACCCAGACTCGTCCATGGGATTGCCGGACAGAGAAGCGTGATTCATCACTCCAGAGAACACATCTCCACTGCTCTAGAGTCCAGTGGCAGCGTGCTGTACACCACTGCATCCAACGCTTTGCATTGCACTTGGTGATGTAAGGCTTGGATGCAGCTGCTCGGCCACGGAAACCTATTCCATGAAGCTCTCTACGTACTGTTCTTGAGCTAATCTGAAGGCCACACGAAGTTTGGAGGTTTGTAGCTATTGACTCTGCAGAAAGTTGGTGACTTTTGCGCACTGTGTGCCTCAGCATGCGCTGACCCCACTCTGACTTATTGCACAGGTGGCAACCTATCACGGTACAACGCTTGAATTCATTGAGCTCCTGAGAGCGACCCATTCTTTCACAAATGTTTGTAGAAGCAGTCTGCATGCCTAGGTGCTTGATTTTATACACTTGTGGCAATGGAAGTAATTGGAACACCTGAATTCAATGATTTGGAGGGGTGTTCCAATACTTTTGGCAATATAGTGTGTGTATATATATATATATATATATATATATATATATATATATATATATATATATATATAGGGCTGTCACGTTAATTTTATTAATTTCCTATGGGGAAAAAACATGTTAAAATTATTAACACATTTAATGCACCCGCCCCACCCCAGACCTATATAGTTCATCATACATTTCATACAGTTGACTGATGATGAATATTGTCTGCTTTTGCTCAATTTTGCCAATTACCTATAAAGCCAGAGCAGAACTGTTGTGCATCTCTGAGCAACACACAGCGCTGTTTCAATACTGAATAAATCCACGATTTGAGTGAATCAATCGGGTGAACAAATGATTCAGTGGCCCATTCATAAAGGGAACACTTTACTTTATTCCTGAATGAATCAAGAGAGCCATTTACTTCATTCCTGAATGAATCAGTCATTTGAACGAATCGAAAGAATGACTTAATGACTTACTCATTTAGACATTCACCGCCACCCACTGGCAGTTTTAGTTTCTTATTTAGTGTAGCATTTTATTAAAAAAAATAATTTATTAATAAATTATATATATATATATATATATATATATATATATATATATGCATCTTACACATCATGCCCATCTTACACATCATGCCCTTGTCTAAATGTCAAGCACAGGGTTTCTTTTAAAGAGACTGGCATAAGGCCATCATCGTCATGTGTATGTCTGATTATGTCTGCAGAAGATATGATTCTCATATCAGAGGAAAGCAAAAAGAAGTAAGGGGAGGTATTTGATGGAAAGAAAGACATGGTATGTATTTAACAAGAGGATGTGACAGATCAGATGTCAGGTACAGACAGACAGAGAGAGAGAGAGAGAGAGAGAGAGAGAGAGAGAGAGAGAGAGAGAGAGAGAGAGAGAGAGAGTGTGATGGGGAGAAGCTGTGATTTAATAGCTGGGTGCACCTGCAGCCTGGATATCCTCTGCATCTCAATGAGCTTTGCGTTCCCTCTACCCATCACTGTCCTTCCTCTCTACTCTTTCAATCCCTCAGTTTTTCGCTCTGTATGCTTGCTCACTCTTTTACTCATTCTTCAGGATAACCGTAAACAAAACTGTCCTAATAATCATATACTGAAATGATCAATATGTATTATGTTAAACCAATAATTACCACAAAAAGTACATTACAAACAAACCATATTTATTCCTATTTCAAGTGAAATTGTATTTAATGTAGTCTGGTTTCTCTATCCTTAATGTTTTTTTTTGTTTGTTTTTTTTTGAAGATGAGAGCATATCACACAGCCTGTCCATGTTGGCTATCCTACCAGATGAATATTTTAATCAAAATACCATACAGTTTAATTGGATGCCAGCCTTTGATGTCAACAACAGGAGAGACCAAGGAGGGTTAAAAACTCCCATAGGTATTTTTTTTTCTGGTTTTTGCCCTGTTTTGGTACAGTGTAGCCACTTGGCAACTTATAATTCCCCTTCACTTTATAGAACAAATCGCATTGTTGGAATTAAAAGGGCAGACTTCGAAGAACACGAATAATAAGCTGTTTTTAAGCCACATGACATTTGATTTCCTCTCCAAGACTGCAAAGTGCATTTTATTTTGGTATATTTATCATACATCATGAATTTTTTGCTGCATCTTTGATTAGATAATTAGATGCTGTTGTTTACAGAACAACCTTGTCTAACACAGTTTTACAGAAAATATGAGCGTTGCCACATGGCAATTCTGTACCACAGTGGAACTGCTGTGATACATTCCTCACTGGCCATAATAAAACTGTATACTTTTAACAATACTTGATAACAATACTCGTAACAATACTTATGCATTAATAATACAATTATGATGTCTTCCAGACAAAAAAAAAAAAAAAAAAAAGCATACCATTTTCAATATATGAGGAAAGAAAAAAAAGGTTTACCACTGAAGATGAACTAGGATTTATGATGCTTTGTTACATTTTCAGTTGTGGTGCAGATTTGACACCTTACCCAAGGAGCTTTTTTAAGTTAAAAATAAATAAATAAATTAGTTAATTAAAAAACAAACAAAAACAAAAAAACATTCTCATTGTAAATATAACGCATTTTTCAGTGTTCAACAACAAGTTATGCATAATTGTTTTGTTAAAGAGTTAGTTCAATGAAAACTATGTCATCAATTACTCACCCTCGTGTTGTTCCAAACCAGTAAGATTTTTCTTCATCTTTGGAATACATATAAATGTCGCAATGTTTATTTGTGAATAAAAGCCTAAATTCAATCTGTTCATCATATAAAGCGATCATGTCTCTTCAAAAAATTTGGACTAAACCGCTCAATTCATATGGATTAGTTTTACGATCTCTTCATGAACTTTTTGAAGCATGAAAGTGGTAGTTGCATAGCTGTCTATGGAGGTAGAGAAATCGCACAGATTTCATTTAAAATATCTTCATTTGTGTTCCGAAGATGAACAAAAGTCTTACAGGTTTGCAACAACATGAGGGTGAGTAAATTATGACAGAATTTCCATGTTTGGGTGAACTAACCCTTTTACCTAACTATGTTCATTTATATAGTTGGTCACTTTTCATTTTTTTTGATTGCCCCTGAAAATAGACCTGTCTCTCTCCACAAATTATCTCATTACAAAGTATAAGATCACCTTCCTCCTCCTCCTCCTCCTCCTCCTCCTCTATCCTTCTGTTTCTCATTCCACCAGCCCCTATATCTTTCCTGTCTCTTTCCCTCTCTTGAATTTGACGAGGCAGGCATACTTAATGTGACTGACAGCCAGAGGCAGTACCCTGACCAAATGGAGCGGGTGTCAGCTGGCTTTGTTGGCCCTCAATATAAGGGGCTTTTCATATAGCCGAAGCAATTAACTGCCGACACCTAATTAATGTTACGATGAATTACACAGGTTCACTGAAAGCACTCCACCATGAAGGTTGAGGAGGACCATGTTTGGGCCTGATATACTAAAAAAAATAAAATAAATAAAAAAATTGTGTCCTCCCTCTTCACACTGTCCCAAACCCCAGCCTGTCTGTTCTCTCTGACATAGGCTTACGCTGAAAATGATAACGCTTCCTGTCTATTATTTCCTTCAGTTTTTCAGCCTTTTTTCAACAGGACTTAATCACTTTCTGCCAAACAGCTGCAATGCAGCCCACAAATTGCTTCCAGTAAACAAACAGCCCAATTGCTTTTCACTTACATCGTAAACAGGGCCAAACACAGGGACAGCTTAAGTCTGTTTTGATATTGAAGATGTTGAAAGATTCTGAAACATTTTTTAAAAAATATATAAATGTCGTGTTGACTATATAGCCTAATTTCTAATGACAAAACCGGTATTAAAATTTTTCACTAGTGGAAAGAAGCATTTTGACTAGTGGTCTCAGAGTTTTGGACGCCACTGTATACGTATAGGGGCATTCAACAGAGGCCTTTTAGTCAGACCTACTGTACACAGTGAAGACTATGCAGAGAGCTCAGAGAGATAATTCTCCTATGCTGAGCCTATAGAGACAAACATAATGAGGAGGAACTGAGGGAGTTTATGGGAAATGCCATATCAAATCACATAAAAGCAGCTGGAGGAAAGGTAGATGAGTGTTTAGCATACTCGTGGGGTTTGCTTGACAGGCTCTGAGGTATTTCATCCCACCTCTAAGCCAATAGCAATAATGAAGCTTCATATAGCACAGATCCAACCATCATGATCAATAGACCATCATGCATCGCAACACAGTGGGGGTGGATTTTATAGTACAGTATATAAACCAAAGGACTGGTCTTTTGTAAAACGCAGAGGGAGGAAGTTACTAAGAATCAATTGTCTTTTAAAATGCTTATGGTCAGTGAAGACGACGCAGGTATTTACACTGAAGTACCATGGTGTAATTGTTTAGCATAATCTGTTTAAATGGATAGCTCTTACAAAAATCAAAATTCTGTCAGCATTTACTTTACTTAAATTATTGACTTTCTTCTTTTGGAAAGCTTTTCAAAGCTCTTTTCTTTTCTTTTCTTTCTTTTTTTTTTGTCCATACAATGAAAGTCAATCAGGTTCAATGATGTCCAATTGGATCCCATTGACTTCCATTGTATGGACAAAAAACAACTGAAATGCTCTTCAAAATATCTTATTTTGTGTTCCACAGAAGAAAGAAAGGATGACATTTCATGTTGGCAAGTCTGGTTTAGTTTAGGCTTTTTAGGTGGTGATTTAGCATTATGACCAGCATAGTCATGGCAAAACTCAAACAGATTGGTCTTTATTGTCAATCTGGCTGACTAAGAGACTTAGTGGTTAGGCTAGAGAAAAGGACCATACTGATGTCTGCATATGCTGGTGTCTGAAATAGCTTACTATCACATGAAGGTGGAGGTCCTTCAAACTCAAGATGAGTCCCCAGGCGACAGGTTTGAATGCTGTTTCCATTTAGGTGATATCCTGGCAAACATCTGTAACGCACTATATCACCTGTGGAAAGAGAGGGAGCGAACAGATGAACGGATATTCATCATTGCTTTATCAATTGTCTTTCAGATGCACATCACTTTCTGTAATATTATGGAGAACATGGGATTTCTGAGAAGCTCGGAACAACAGGAGCAGCATCCAGCATTCCTGCCGCTGCCTCACTCATAACTTGATGAAGGCCATGTCCCCTCACTGTCTTGCTTAATGGCTGACAGTGACGATAAAAGAATAAAGGGAAAAGGAGTGAGTCGAAGGGAGACTCGACGTGCCGGCGCTGCATTGCAGTGTAATTAAGGAAGCGCCACACCGCATGGTTTACATTCATAACACCCATCAGCTGCTACCTGAGGGCCGCTCAGATCTATGAAACAAATCTCCCTGTTGCCACACAAACATTCAGGCACTCTGTGACTCAGCTAAGAGGAACAAAAACACCTAGTGGTTTTATAATGTAGCATTTAACTCGAAATAATGAAACACAAGCTTGCAAAGAAAAAAAAAGGCTTTACATGCTTTGAAATACATATTTAGGAATGTGTTTGTGGCAGTGAGAACATGCGTTCATGGCCATCCAAACACAACGGCCTTAGTTAAATCACTGAATTAGGAGAATTAATTGGATGTGGTGGATAATCAGTGATCAAAAGCGTGATTCAGTGCAGGTTCGTGCCAAAGACCATGAATGTTTTAACCCCGACGGAGGCTCTACAAACACGCTCCATTCCAGAGAGATCAAACAACCCTGCACCGACCCGTAACAACCCATTTAGAACAATTAATATAAATGAATGCATTTTTTTCCTCCATGCCAGAAAAGCAGTGCATTGATTTTACAATGGATTTCAGAAGCGACAGAGGCTGGTGACTCATCATTAGAGAACCAATGAAGTTATGATTGCTTTATTATTTATAAGTGTTTTCTGTGGGCACTCGGAGGTGAAACCAACAGCTTTAATAAACGATTCAAAAGATTTTTTTGGGAAAAAAAAGTTAAAATAGCTTGAATACAATCTAGAAAAAAAAAGAAAAAAAAAAAAGAACCTATCAGAGACGCCACAGCCAAAATTGTTCAATCATAGTTTGAGTATGTGGGAAAAAAATAAAAAATAAATAAATAAATAAAGTGTTTATTATTATTATTATTGTTGTTGTTGCTCCTGCTGCTGCAGGTAAAATGGTGTAATTATAACAACATGCTATGATCACTAATATTATAATAAACAAATATCTCAGTTGACTGAGTCTACACTTTACGCTTTGCTTCTTAAACTTTAATGACAATCAGTGATTGTCCTTATTCTGTGCACAAAAATCAACTTTCAAGTACCCAGTACATAATTTCCAGTCAAATTTTCTCAATTCATCTGCTATAGGAAAGCATGGCAAAATGTGTATGCTTAATATATAAAATCGCTTCTGTCTGGCCTCCCCACCATTTTGTGTTTGCACAAAATGAAAACTCAACCTATGTTCTAGCACCAAGCACAATACAACATCAGCTTCTGTTTTGAATTCTGGCAATGAGTCAGCATATCAGCACGGCCCTATGGGACTGGTAGCCCTGGCATCTGAGCGGTTTTCTCTCCTCAAAGTGAGTTCTCGAGGGGTGTTAGCGGTGGTGGGGGGGAGGTGTGTGTGTGGCTGGCTCTGCTATTCTGGGAACATTATTAATGAGAGGCGCTCAAGCCTGAAAATGAACTGGCAGCCTGCGTCTCTGCTCAAAATGTTCCACTTATACTGGGCCAGGCCGAGTCCACCAACACGAACACACAAGCAGGCATACAAATCAGATTGTAAATGAAGTAAAATCAATTCAAACTCACCTATCTTAAATTCTTTACTGGCCATCAGTATTTCTGCATTAGGAATGATGGGAGGTGGCAAACAAAACTGAAGTCTATAGGCTAGAAGAAAGAGAGACAGAGGTGTAAAGAGAACAGGTTCAGACATGTCATATTGCATTCATGTATTTATTTTGAAGGTAAAGAACAGTTCTACATGACCAAAAAAAAAAAAAAGATAATTTCATTTGGAGTGCTTTTTAAGCATGCTTTTATGATGCTAATCAGCTAATCAGTGTTGTCAATTTCCAGCTCCATTGGATTGAAAAACCTGCATGCAGTCCTAAGCAACCATGCAGTGTTGCAAAACTCGAGTCTGGGCTCTGGTCTCAAACACATCTTGAATCGAAGACCATATTTTCATGGTCTTGTCATGAACTTGGGAACATTTGACTGCCACTGGGACTTGACACTGTGTGTGGTATTGAGTACCACAGCACTGCAGATACATTTTGTGGTCTGTGCTGAAATGTGCCTTCTTAATCATTCAGGCCCTCTTCAGGTCCAGTCTTAGCTCCTTTTCTGGTTTCAGTCTTGACTGAAACTCAACCTGCTCTGACCTCAGCCTAGACTGGGACTCGAAAAAGCTGGTTTCGTCCACAACTCTGCAATAATTTATTTAATCACATTCTTCCACGGGGTCCTGCTGCAATCAGGCAACTGCTATTGAGATGTATGGGAATGCTAGCGATAGCTTTCTCTTGGACCAATTACCTTGGTAGTTGATCTTGAACAGTCCACCTTTCTCAGAACTGCTTCGGAAACGTATCAGAACTTGATTAGAAGTGCTGCTCGGAGGGTTGTTGGGCTCTCCCTCGGTAAACACTCCAAGTTTACGAGCTGTTTCCTGAGGTCCGTCCCTGTTGAAGACACATCATTAAAATTTAATGTACAAAACCCGCTAACCTTGCATACTGCATGGGACAGGAGAACACCACATGCCTTGCTGCCTGACATTGCAAAGTAAGTCAGATCCCACCCACATAGATCACCCAGCTGATTTGTGAAAAGTTTCTCTGAATATTGATTACTTTACTAAATTGAGGGACGATTCTAGCCATACTGATTACCTCTCTGATTTCAGAGACTCCTCTCACACTCTCTTAGAGAGTGTGCTACAGTTCTTTCATGCTCAGTTCAGACTCAGCCTCTGTGTCAAGGCATTGTGAAACCGAAGCCACCATCAACAAAGACATCACCTAGGGGGGTTACCCCCATCTTTACAGTCCTCTAGTGGGGAGGGAACAACTTGGCACCAACCTAATCCTAGTTTTAACCATGACCATTCAGCTTCAAAACCATCTGTTTGTGGCCATCTGAGCTTGCGCTACAGATTATGTCCTGTCTTGTGCATTCAGAAAAGCATCTGGTTGGCTAAAGGGAGTGCTGGCTCACTGAAGTGAGGCCAAGCTGTCTTGACAGAGTTTTTCTTGACTCTTCTGGTTATACTGTACCTTTAGTTTGAGTTGAAGTGGTTGAATCCTGCATGTAAGAGAGTAGATAATGCCTCAAGAAAAAGTAGGGAACCATAGGTACAGTAAGATCAATGCTTCAATAAATCCAAACAGAAAATTGCAGAGATTCAATTGCAACTTGTGCCCTAACATGTTTTAATGGGAACCCTGTGGAAGGGTGCAAAGTCCTACCTGTACATACAAGTCAAGTGACTCAATAAAGAGGCTCATTAATTAGCCACCAGTCTGCGTGTGCTATAAATATATTCCCTCCCAGAAAAGAAAGTTGTAAAAGTATAATAGCTACAGGAAGTTTGACAACTCACCAGATTGTGATGAAATCTTGGGGACCATGGACTTGCAAGAGGGTGAAATTAAGACGAATTCCCAAGCCTGGTGCCACCGTAATCAGCCAGCTACAGTCCGCAGAGGTGGGGTAGTCCTCTGGGTAACCGGGGGAGAAGATAGTGCCATTGTCTGATGTAATGTTACCTCCACAGGGCACTAGAAGGCAAAAATTAAAATGTACAATTGTAAAAACTCCCCAATAAACTTGACCTTAAACAGTTTTTTGTAGAACCCAACGATTAAAGAAACACCATCACAGAAAGCAGCATTGGCAGATGGTGGAGAAAGCAGAAACCATGATGGGGGGCAGGGAAACATGGCTAAAAAATCCCCGCTGGGTTCTAAAACACAACTCAGTAGTTCACTTTCCTTGTCCGACTACATCTTAGAAATCCCTCTTGCAGGCAGTGCTTTGCATTTATATAGACGTGTCCATGTTTCCAAAGATTCAAATGAGCCCCAGACATATGAAATCAAATCCCCATCCTTCTCCTGCTGATCCCATGCTGCTGCTGCCCCCGAGTCGGAGGGGAAATAATCAATGTGATTCGGCTGGTGAAATAAAGATAGGCCTACGACTTGTACGCACACATAAGGACAGTCATAATACACTCTCACTCTCACTGTACTCTCAGCGGTTTCTTGCACCGTCAAGGTCTCTCCGTCCCCACATCCCTCCCCACTCGTTCCCGCCCTCTCTATCCTTCTACAATTCTTTCTGCTCTCTTTCCTCCTTCTTCATTTCCTCTCGTCTCTGATGGAATGCTGAGAGGGGTGCCTATGTTAATCCCCAGTGCTGTGTGTTCTCTCTCGCCACCTTACTTGCTAAATGAAGTATCGATCACAGCATTGATTAAAAAAAAAAACATGCCACGCTATCAAGCAGAAATGCATGGTGACGCTATCGATTGGGCAAAAAAGTTGAGTGGTGAGTGGGGATGGGAGGAATGTGGAAATGTGGTGAACTGAAAAAGAGGAGGGAGCCATAGATGGAGGACAGGCCAAGTTGGCTGATATGGACAGGTGGGACAGTGGAAGAGAAAATCGATCAGCTTTTTAATGCCTGGGAGAGGAAATCTATGTACATGACACCCTGGGCATGAACTATTGGTGGCAGTATGTGTAGGTGACAACTAGGGCAGTAGGGTTGTAAAGCATTTTAATTAAGTATATAATATTTAATTAATTTAAGTATATATATATATATATATATATATATATATATATATATATATATACACACACACCTCATTGTTAGTTCCCAGCATGCTTTGCATATAGCTTGAAATGGAGAGTAAATATTGAAATTAAGTGTTATTTTACGTGTTTTTGAGTGAAGGGAAACATCTGTTGATGTTTAATGTTCAGTTATGTTTGACATTTGAAAGAGTTTTTGTTATGTTGAAGATTTGATCGTTACCATTGTGCAGAAGAGTAGAGTTTATGGTTAGGTTGTGGATAACTGCATGTACTAATACTTTGAAGCATGTTGCTTTGTGCAATGAGCAATAACTTTGCTATTGCCAGTACAGTAACAGGTTTATTCTTACTTGTGTTTTGCTAGCAAATAATTGTACATCATAACTCAAAGTCAAATATAAACAGGTAATTTCCTTTCACTCTAAATCACACACTTTTGAGAGTCAACTTAAAATAAAAAAAGGACAATTCACTAAAAATATTATATTAATTGTGTCATAGACTAAATAATTTAAGAGATTTTACATGATTTATTAAGGTAGATTCCATTAAAGAATCAAACCTTAAAAACTACTCAAAAATAACGTGTAATATTGTTACCATAATTTTTTTTAAGTAAATAGCTCAAACCATTTTTTTACAGTGTACCTAAATTTAATTTAAAACAACCAGTAAAGTGCATTTCAGTGTAAAATGTAATTAGCCACAGCTCTAATCATTCGTGCCTCTGAAAAGACATCTCATCAGTCGCCACAACAAAGACTTTGACCTAAAGCAATGCAATATCGAAGCACTATATAGTATTTTACTATATGTTAAGATTTTACTATAAGAATACAATGATAAAATTCTGATTAAACAGGATTCTTGACCACAGCTTGTCTATTGTCATTTTATTTCATCAGTTTCAAAAGCTAATATAATAATTTCAAATTATTTTAAATCTTGACATCCATGCTTTGACTTCAGTATAATTTCTCTGTACCTTTTAAAACCCTGGTGGTGCCGTAACTGGGGTAAGTATGTCGGAGACAACAAATGAAAACACAAAAAGAAAGATAAAGAGAGAGAATGGCACTTTGAAGCGCATTAAAAAAGAATGTGGTAATCTTTCATGTTTTTTTTTTTTTTTTTTTTTAAATCAGTATTTCTTATTCTTTCTTACTGGTACTCTCAGCTGTGACTTTACAGACCTTTCAAAAATGTAATTCACATGTGAAGTGCCCACTAAAGCTGAATAATATGTTTCTCAAAGATCAGGAGGAGACTTTCAAGCAGCTAAGATGATCTAATATATATTTAAAAATAAATAAAAGTAAAAAAAAAAAAAAAAAAAAAAGCAGAGTCCCATTTTTCATCTTTCTTCTTGACAGTCTGCATATTACTCAGCATGAGAGTACGGTGCATCATATTCATTTTTTCCCTTTTCACTCTGTCACACCAGAGCTCTCGATTACTACAAATTCAATTACGCACGCTGCAAGAGTGTTTTAACAAGGCCCAGGTTGATGCTAAGTTTTTCATTGTGTGAATTATTGTAACACAGTGTGGATGAATAATGTGTCTTTCTATTTGCGGGTTCACCTGTGCAGCGATGCTGGGCAAAGCACCGGTGCCTGAACAAGGTGACGAGGCTGCAAATGCTATGTCAGCCCCTTGAATACCTCCCAGGAGCATCTTTATTCCCACACGAGCATTCAGCATCCCCAGTGCATACGCTACCTTGTGACCCACTGCATAATTAACTCACTGAATCAACAGAAAAAATGAGCATGAGAATGTGGGTCAAGGATGAACTCCATTCCTTTCCCATCAACCCCTTGGAGGAGATGTTAGAAAGGAGCCATTGAGTCTGTAAGGATGGTTTATAGTAAAGAATTTGCATTTATGTGCAGTTGTCCTCTCTGACCCACATTTAAAGCTGGAGTGATGATGGGGAGAACAAAGCTAGTAATTAAGCATACAGAATACACTATTTGCCAGTAGTTAAGTTCAACTATTTTTATAGTACATTTTGTCATTTGTTCACTTGCATTGTATGAAACCGGGCAATGTGAACATGCTGCATTTATAATGATGTGATGGTCAATAAATGATGTCAGAATTTTCATTTTGAGGTGAACTACGCCTTTACAACTTTTTTTGGGAAGACTGTACTTAAAGCCTTTTAATAATACATTATAATAGCATTATGATACTGTATAATACATTATAAAAGTATTTTTAATGCATTAATTTTGCAGTGTAATGTAAGGCATGAATAATTATAACCAGTTATAATACATTTTAATACTTATCTATTCACTGTTACACCTTTAGGAAGTATAATGCATTAAAACACATGATAAACAACTAATTTTAGATGTAACAAGGAATCTCAAATATTATATTTGATTATAACATCAAATATCATAATCAAGTTACACACTGGAATGTAATGTGTGTATATATATATATATATATATATATATATATGTATATTAAATCTGACCAATGAAACCAGGTTGGTTTCTAAATAAAAACTGTCCTTACACCAATGCATATAGGCTATCAGATGTTTACTTATGTGGGAGAGGAAATGGAGGAGGTTGTACCTTCACAACGAGGAAACGGATGATCCCAGTTGCGTGTAGTTCCATGTTGACAGGTAAGAATGGAGTGTCCCATCAGCTGATACCCAGGATAGCACTCAAAAGAGATGGACTGACCCACATTATAACCAGCCCCAACCACCACACCATTGTGAAAGGGTTCAGGATCAGGACACTCCTGAAGTTCATAGGCTGGAAAAGACAGACATATTGCTACATAAAACATGGGGGAAGAAAACGTATGATTCATTTTTGAACCTGCTAGAAGAAAGCAGAGCCCATGACAAGTGCATCTGTTGTGACACCTCAAAGAAATGAATTTGCATTGAAAAAATGATTGCTCTGAGCTCCAAGCACCAGTCTAAACCGAGTTTTACACTTAAACCATATGCATGGAATCATGTGATTGCTATACACCAACAAAGCATTGGGATTTGATTCAAAGCAAGTGCAATCAAAGCTTTGGCAATGACAGATGCTGTCATTTTTTTTCTCCTTCTCAGATTTCAATTATGGAGGTCTGAACTTCATGGGAATGCAAACAAGTGATCAATGTTCATTGCAGGCAGTGAAAGCACCAAAACACTTACATCACAACATTCCGTCCCTGAGTTAAAATGTTTGCATTTCTCCATTTTTTTCTGTCTATTTTCCTCAATTATATCTTAAAGTCATTCTGAAGAGAAGTTTTGAAATAAAAATTCATACACATTTCTTTTCATTAGTTCTGTCTGAGTCTGGCGCCATTATGAGAAGTTTTGCCAAATTATTTTTCAAATCTCACAGACACAAAAGGAAATACGCTGAAGCTTTCAGACAGACTGACCATGACTAAAGAAATTGAATTATGTGGATCAGAGCATCTTCTGTAACAAAGCTCTGCAAAAGGGTATACTGCCGGATATAATGCTTGATTTATATTCTAATGTACACATAATTATGTATTCATGAATCATTTCAATACTGCAAACTGTCATTGCATTACAGTGTAAATTCTGATAGCTTCATGGATCTGTCTTAGAACAGGCCATTTCTATGATACAATTTTAAATTCACTCATTGGACTCATATTCTACTTTGGATTCTGGCATCAGCAGCATTTTATACCTGATGGATTTTATGCACAGCTTCACAGAGAATGGGTTACTATCGAGTTTACTCGTTATCTTGACTGATTGTCTTGGCAAGGTATTGAAACTGATATTCAGATTGAGGTTCCTGAGAAAATTAATGTGCAAAGGCAGAACTGCAAAAACAATGCTAACTACAACAGAATGTGAAGTAAAATGGTCAACTTTTTCAACTTTTAGTTTCCTTACCCTGATAATCAAATCTGAAGCCAGGCTTATTCTGAGAGTGATCACTATGGAAATATATAGTGGTCTCATGGGAGGTGGTTAGAAGAGATGGTGGTATGTCCTGCCCACTGAATCTGCCGATCACTGTACTAGTGTCAAAAGGTCCATTCCTAATTTCTAGGAAATCATGGTTGGCCTCAGTGGAAAAGTTCAAGAACTGCACATGAGCCCCTGTTTGGATGATAAAACAGGATGTGTTTAGTAATGTCAAAGTTCCATGCCATCCCAGTCATCTTGCTAACAGCTATTTTTATGCAGGCAACATGCATACAAGAACAGCTTCTATCTACCTGAATGGAGAAACTTATTTCAAATAAGCAATACAATCAGACACTAAAAATGCATTTGTTCATGCTTGTCCAGCTAATTTTCAATGCTAAAATGAAATAATACAAATGATATTGGTTCTTGTAATGAAAAGGCGGGAATTTGATTTCTATAACTGCGATATTGGGGACAAGATTTCTCCTATTCATTTTTCCATGAGTGCTCTGCCTCCCCCTCATTCTGTCTCTGATAACATTTCGTAACAAACCAGATAAATATCATGGTAAGTATCACCGGCTTTAGCCAATACATCTTAAACTAGAACTCACTGGCATTACCAGGCAACTCTTTCTAAATAGCATCTGTTCATTCTGCTGTGTCCTCACCATAACCGACTGGCAAGTAAATCCTCCAGGTGCAGTCACTGTTGCTAGGGTAGTTTCCTGGGAAACCAGGGCTGAGGATGGTGCCTTCCATCTCCTCTCTGATTCCCCCACACTGAGCTGAAAGGAAAAATGGTGAAGACAATATTAAAAACATTAATTTATCGAAAACACATACTGCGATATAAACCAAACCTGATGTGGTCAAGGTTCAAGTACTTCTAAAGGCCGATAAAAACAGCTGACAGCTGTCAGGCTATTTTTAGAGAATGATATGAGGCAACCAACAGGCTATTTCCACTTCTTTTGATTGGTGGGAATATAAATATGACTGAAAGTGAAAATTGCGGTCACTGACCTGCAAATGAACTTGTCTTTTATTGGAGAGCCAGCATGGCTTCCATAGTTGCTAAATATACAGTGGGATCCAAAAGTCTAAGAGCACATTGAACATCTAAGATATAAAATATACAACACACACACACACATATATATATTTACATAGTCGAATCATGTATATATATATATATATATATATATATATATATATATATATATATATATACACACATATATATTAGTATATATATAGGGTTAGTGCTTGAAAAAACACGCTCAAGGCCGCTGAGGCTCATGCTCAACTGTGCACAAGATGGAGCGGGACGCGGAAAATGAAGTAAGGCCTATACCTGCAGCTCAAGACAACTTTTTATTTTCTCTCACACAAAGCACAGAGAAACAACTTTCTAATAAAGCGACCAAACTGCCTGTCAAGTGATAGACGAAACTGACTTTTTATCTTTTTTAAACTGAAATGAAAGGCAATGTGGATAAACGTTCACAGCCACGATGTACAGAACATCACACAAAGATATAGAAGAAAATGAATAAAAACATTTTAGATTAATTAGCATAACTCTACAGCGCTACATCGATGCACCGAAAAACAATAAAAAAAATAATTTACAGAATGGAATTAGAACACAATATACTGTTCTAATAAATAAAAAATGAAATAGTCATAATCAAGTCACAGGTGCAAAATGCCTAAAGTGCAGGGGAACTTATATTCAAAACACAAGCCACAAATAGTTAAATTAGATTACCCAGAATGATCAATAAATAAATTAAAATTAAAGAAATTATTAAAATAACAAAAGTATAGCCAGAATTGTCAACTTTGTCTTTTTAACTGCAGAGACTATATATTGTTTATAAACGCTAAACTGGAGTGGCAGTCTTTTTAGCTAAACATTCACAGCATCCAAAAATCAAACTAGAACCGGCTGAAATGTTTTGAAATCATTTTTCTCTACCTGATCGGAAAAAAAAATCCAGTCTTTCACGCGATCTGCCTGTGTCCATTTGAGTCTTTTCAAATAGTGCGCTAGTCAACTTGTTAACATTGGCCGGCAGAAGTGCGGCGCACTTTTTGGTTCATCTTTTACCATTTCGAAGTGCATCCAATTCTACACTTTAGATTTACTTATCCCAGACATTGTAACCCCTGCCACCAAGATGCTCCTCTGTCGGTCACGAATCATGGAAAGTGAAACTTGTGGTTGGATTTATTCACGCACATTAAAAAATATTTATTAACAGATTCTTTCTTTTCACATTTTTTTATTTATAGCATTATCATAATAGGCTGTATATTAAGCTATTGGGAGAGAACCGGTAGGTCTATGTAAAATCAGATATTGAGCACCCCCATATCTTGTCTCATAACACTATATATATGTCGACTATTCAGGGTCACCCCTAATAAATGTGTGACCTAATGTAATCTAATGTGTGACCAAATAAATCATATTTCAGATAATTTTCTAATTTCTAGTAAAATCACAAGATGCTTTTTTTCCAATTTCACTTTTCACTCAAACTGTAAATGAAAAGGAAAAAAAAAATCTCCATGGTGAAAGAGCATGTAAACATGCAATGCAATGTGACATCTATGACAGCCTGTGTGGGCTACAATTCGACTGACGTTTCACGTTGCTTAGCAATGCGGTCTACCTTGTTCGGTGACCCTGAAAGCTTTGTGCCGAATAAAGAAATGTAACACATTAGCTTTTCTATTGACATCATAGGGGAAACAAGTCTTTCATTTATTAAAAAAGGGCAATTCACTTCCCAAAGCCATCAAAGGCCACTCGAGCACCTCTGTAGCCTTCAATCTTCTCATATCAGTGAAAACGTATGCTCTATCCCCTCCTCCTCTCGAGGCTCTGAATCTAAACTACTGATTGATTCAAATATCACTCTGATTAAAGCCCTGGCTTTGGACTCAAAGAGACTCTACGGATGTGCTGAGAAGCCCTACAAAGCTTCAGATCCTGAATGGAGTCTATAGTGGAGGAGTTCAAAATATGCTCTTTTGAAAAAGCAGCAGGAATCAAGAAACTGCTGATGACCATCCAAGCAATGAATCATCTCAAGAGCTCAGCCAATCACAGCAGGAGATAGAGCTAATAGGGATCTAATCGGACGTTAGGTTTTTTTTCAAGAAACATGTGATGCTATAATGTTGATCATGTGAAGACTCTTTATCCTTGCTCTTTTCACTGCATTAGATAAATTAACCAACCAAACAGCAGTTTTTAATGAAATACGGCACAAGCACAATTGGATCATGTTCAAAGTTAATGTGATGAACTACACACTACTAGGACATCTGTGTGAACTTGAGGAGAACTGACCTCATACTTTCACTAAAAATGAGCTTGGGACCAGCTGGATAAAAGCAATAACTGCATAAATGGCTCAGAAAAGTGAAGTTAGTTCTGTGAAACACTCTAGCATCATTTATTTGATAATTTGCTACCTAATGCATTGAAATTCATACATTTTTAAATGTGGCTTAAGTGCCCGAGTACTTTTTGGGGCCGCTGTACCCACGGACACAAGTACCCGTGTAGTTCTGTACCATTTGGGACTCTGTGGTAGATATGAACTCATAAATCTGCAGAAGCCAGGATTTAGAAAAGAAATAAATGAATAAAAGATGACAGAAGTTATTACCGATGCAGAGAGGAGGCGGATAGTTCCAGCGGCGCACAGGCCCTGGCATGCAAGAGATATGGGAGACTCCCTGCAAAGATAAAAAATAAAAATAAGAAATATCGTTTGTTTTTCAGTCTTTCCTTCATTCATTCAGTATTCATTCTGGCCACACTCTGACATTCACAGTTTGGATCATCATGACTCAGACACATTTTTCTTTTTTCTCTCAGATTTTACTCACCCTCATTTCGTTCCAAACCCATACGACTTTCTTTCATCTTTGGGACACAAATGAAGACATTTTTAATGAAATATGAGTGATTTCTGTCCCTCTATTGACAGTCCATGCAACTACCACTTTGACACTTCAAAAAGTTCATAAAGAGATCGTAAAACTAATACATATGAAAAGAGCAGTTTAGTCCAAATTTTCAGAATAGACACAATCGCTTTATACACTGATTTAATTTACATATAAACTTTCACATATAAACTTAATTCACATATAAACTTTCATTAACGCACACATCTGTTGTGGTAAACGGAAGCTCAAGCATGTTTGTTTGATGCGTGACAGAACCAATGAGGCTCATTCATGTTACGCAGCACATTTGAGCTTCCGCACGAAGTTTGTTCTCGTGCAACAAGCAGGTTCGGTTGAGGTTCTGTTTATGTTCGCTGATCAATGTTTATATGTGAATAAAAGCCTAAATTCAATCTGTTCATCATATAAAGCGATCGAGTCTCTTCAGAAAATTTGGACTAGACCACTCAATTCATATGGATCTCTTTATGAACTTTTTGAAGTGTCAAATTAGTAGTTGCTTACCTCTCAATGGAGGGACAGAAATCTCTCAAATTTCATTAACAATATCTTCATTTGTGTTCTGAAGATGAATAAAAGTCTTACGGGTTTGGAACACCAAGAGGGTGAGTCATTAATGATAGAGTTTTGGGATTTTTGGTGAAGTAACCCTTTAAGTAAGGCACAAAAAACTGAAGCTCCTCGCCCTTTCATGGTTTTAAGTCTGGACCCAGTCTGTAACAAAACCCTAGACTGTAAGTAACTCGTTGTGGTGCTGTGCACGTCACAGTGTTCTATTTGCACACAAATTTGTGAGACAAAACTACTACAAATTGCAGATGCTACAATAAATTTCAAACCGGCTTGAAATAGCTGTAAGGTTTGTGCACTGTCCCGGGCAGCCAACAGGTTATGAAAATGCAAAATAGCAGTTGATCAACATGGGGGCCAGGCATTGGCAAATCTATTAAATTGCTGCCACCCCCATTTCTCCAATCAACTTATCAAAAAAAACTGACTGCAAGGTCTTTTGAACCCATAACATTGGCATTACTTCCAGTATATAATTGTAAATAGTCTGGATAGAAAAATAAATAGGTTTCCCCGAAGAAAATTGTTTTCTTTTAGTAAAAGCTAGACAAATTTGGTAGGTGCCAACATGAACGTGTTGCGTAACATGCTCTCAGTCAAGGCTAATCATGGTTTCCTCTGACCACAGCGTTTTGAGCAGTGAATTATTGGCTACCGAGAGCATTTTAAGGATATTTTTGGTACTTTGTACAATAAACCATTTTGGAGCCATGTTGAGACACAATTTGATGGCTAATATAACATCTGTGTCCTGAAGCGACCGCTGCTGTATTGTGTCCACGGTTTTGTCCAACTTTTGGCAAGTTCACTCTCACCTGCAGAGTATATCCAGGGTCACACTGAAAGGACACCACATTGTTCATCTGTAGTCTCTCGCCCACTTTGAAGCCATTCATGGGTATAACCGGTTCAGGACAGCTAGTGAGAGACACAGCTGTAATAGAAAACAAGACAATAGGACAAATAAAGAGAGGCATTAAGCTGAATGCAAAAGCTAGTTGAGTTTTTAGAGATGTGTGTGTAGTCCAGATGCACAGGACTCGCAACAGATGTCCTACTCTTGTACTCCAGACGGAAACCGGCTGCAGAGACGCTGATGTCTGAGAAGAAGTGCAAGTAGAGCTGGTTGGAGGTGCTGTTTAGGAGGGCTGGGACTGTTGTACCTGTAGAATAAAGAAGCCATTAGCATATTGTGATTATGTAGTTGAATCAGTGTGTCCTTGACATCTTTTTGATAGTTCACACTGCTACTGTTCATAAAACCTATTAAAACTGTATTCTTTAATTGAAATAAAGCTGAAATAAAAGAATAACAATACTACTACTAATAAGATAATAAGCTTGAAAAGTAAAACTGAAATAAAAATACATAAAAAAAAAAAAAAAAACCTAATAAAAATGACATTACAAAAATACATAAAAGCAAATAAATTAAATAACATTTTTAAATAAAACACTAAATAAGTGTACAGGCATTTCTGTTATTCGGTTTCAAACATTATGATGAAATACAAAACAACTGTCTGAATATCAAGTTTTATATCTTCACATTTACATTGCATACAAGTCAAGTGAAATACCATAAAAATATTCTTTGTTGTTTTTCTTCAAGCATTCATTTCTAAAAGCCCAATGCAGATGAGAACAGTTATGCATTCATTCGTCTGGAATTTATACAACTGTTTTAGTCATATGGCTCAGTGTTTGTGGATCTGATTGACTCATTTGTCTTCACTCTGTACTCCGTTATTCATTTTAGGATGTATCTTTCATTTATCTCTCTCTAGGGCACTTGTAACATTTGTGCCTGGTCTTTGTGCCAATAAAAGGGAAAATTCAGCCTTCCCTACTGTGCAAGTAGCTTCTGTTTCCCATAATGCAACATAAATGCACACTAGCAACAATAAAGACTCGCTTTTATGATCTATAAACCCTTTCAAAAAAGCAGTAACTCTTCTATACTTCATATTGTAGTCTAAAAATTGTTGCAAAACTACATTTCTTTACAAAGACAAAACTGTGCATTTCTCTCAGCCATGCATCCACAGAGAATCTTCCAAGCATTCAAAGCAACAACAACAAGATTACTGTGACAATGTGTGTTTATGTAATGAACTGAGTTACAGAAGTATTACACAGCCCACCTGAGAAGCTCCCTAGCATGGTGTCAGTGTTGTCACCCCCATCAAACACCTCGAGAGAGTCCCAGTTCTGCTCTGTCACAAAGCTAATCACCTGGATCTGAGAGAAAGGAACAGAACAAAGGAAATAATACAGTGGCTTCCTTCTTTGTGAATATCAGTGGATTGTACTGACAAATATTACAGGCACTTGGCTATCAGGCATGATATGCTTTAAAGTTCTGCGTATAGTCTTGAAAAGTTACAAGAATATGCCAAATAAAGATTGATGTTATATATAACGTTTCAAATGTCATCTTCAAAAATGAGAGAGGCATTCTTCTGCATTTGTTGTATGAGCCGTTCACACAGTTTTTCCAATGCTCAGCCCTGTAAATATTTTGGTAGACATTTATTTTTTCCGCCCCAGCCTCAAACAAGTCTAGAAATTGGCTGGTCACAGTGGCATGACTGTGGCTATCGCTGGAAGATTGTCACATCTGATAGCCTTGCTGTCAAATGGCACATTTATTTGTGCTTGCTTCACACAGTGAATTGGAAATTTCATGTGAGGGAGGGGGTTAGTTCAATATCCAGCCTTCATGAGTGCTCTGTCTGACACAAAACGAAAACACACCATCAATCCACCTTAAAGAATCAGTTAAGAGCTCTTCTACACTTCTTTCCCAAACCTAGAGATAAATGTAGTGTAGACAAGTAATACACCTGAAACGAAATTTGTTCAGTGATGATATTTGCTCCTTTTTAGCATATTTTCAGACTTTTGACAACATTCAATACGCAAGCATTTTATCTGAAATTGCATTCAAGGGTGATTTTTTTTTCTTTTTCAATCAGATAAGCCATCATTTCAACCACTGTAGACAAGCACTTCATTATCAAAAAGAAGTAAATTACAGGAAAAATCTTGTTTAGAAATAATCAAGGCATGTTTTCCACACTTTTCACTAAAACTCAAAGAAGAATTTTAAAATCATTTTCATTTATGTGCACCAATTTAGCAATGCATAGTAATAAACAGCAATATTTACTATTTATATAAATTTTAAACGCATAAAAAAGCCATGTGGGGATATTCAATAAATATTACTAAGCCTTACATCAGAGTAGAAGAAAATATGCACAATAAGTTGTATAGGGATGTCTCTTAAATCTCCTCATCTGAACCTCTTTCCTTTCATACCACTGCCCATTTATATCACGTCTCTCTTACTTTTAGGGATGCTGTAATCATTTCTGCATGGCTCCAATTCTCCTATAGTGAGAAGTTTATGAATTGGGTTAAAGGCAATTAAGTAAGTGGTCCTGAACTCCTCCCATGATTCAGAGATATATTTGATTACATTTGTATCCAACAGGGTGAGGCAAGTCTGGAGAGGCAGATGCTACTTGAAGAAAAAAAAAAAAAATCACTTGCATCCAATCAACACTGCTCATCTTGCCTACCTTCACCATTTAAAGCTGCATTTAAAATGTGCTTACTCATAAGACATGTAAAGGAGACTGACTTTTAATCATGTTTGGGTTTATACTTTATTTTAGGGGTGTAACTATACATAGTAACACTATACATAATTAAAGCTGCAGTCCGTAACTTTTTTGGGTTAAAAATGACCCAAAATACATTTTTGAGCAAGTACATAACCAGCCAGTGTTCAAAACTATCTCCTTACCTTAGCCTGATTCACAACGGTAAGCTTGTAATAATGTTTTTTAATCTGAGTGGTAGTGGTAGGTTTCCGCGGGAAATACGAGTTTGCCTTTGCATCATTACATCACGTCAGTATACATAAAGAAGGAGTCCCGGATGCTGCAGGTGACGGATCATTTATAGCCTTCTCTCACAGCAGCTGGAATAATTAAACTTGTCATTTTGATGGCGGATTGTAATTCAGAAAGGTTCAAATGACAATCATAAGTGACAACTAGAGATTCACCCGAAGTCAAAAGCAAAAGACTTCGGACGTGAATACACACTAAATACATGTAGTCACGCAATGCTGATGTTGTTAACATTAGAAATTTGAGAACAAAGTATAACAATACTAATAACTCACACGGTTTGATTTGATATGAACTGAGCAATCGTTAGATTTAATCACCATTGGCAGCGTGATTTATTGTAATGCCTTTTTTTTTCTCAGTTGGTCAGAACAAAATTGGCAGACATGTTACTTACTTGTTCAGATGACATTTTCCGGTGAAAATTCTTATTTTGGTCATACTTCCAAGACTACAATCTGTGATTGCGAAGTACAATATCCACCGGTGCGGTGACTGACAGCAAACATTGTCCTCAAAACATTAGATTCATCCGTGATGTGGAGCCGTGCCAAGCCCCAACCCACGTAAATAATAATTCCGCAAATAACTGCAATTGCAGGTTTCAAACAGATATGGCGACAAAGAGGCAAAACTTAGGGACTGCAGCTTTAAGTACTGAGTAATAATAATGAACTACATGTACTTACTATAAGGTTAGGGTTAGGATTAAAGGGTGGTTTAGGGTTAGTGCATGCAATTATGCACAATTTATAGTAATTACTATAGTAACTACATGTAACAGGACACTAAAATAAACTGTTGCCTATGTTTGTTATAGGTTTGTGCAATACTACATACATATGTTTCGATAGTATATGATGAACAGTATATGTACCTCACCAAGGCTCCATTAATAGATTTTAAATTGTAATTTATTCCTGTGATGGCAAAGCTGAATTTTCAGCATCATTACTTCTGTCTTCAGTGTCAAAAAAAAAAAAAAGAAAAGTTAAACAGTACCATTCAAAACTTAAGGGGAAAAAAAAAAAAAAAAAAATTCAGTCATTTTATTCAGCAAGGACAGATTAAACTTTTAAACTGATCAAAAGTAACAGTAAAGACATATTTATATTATAATGTTACAAAATATTTCTATTTCAAGTAAATGCTGTTCTTTTGAACAGCAAATGCAAAGGCTACAGGTATTCGTTTTAGACCAGACATATATAATCTGGTCCTTAGAAAGACGGCCACCCAAAGTAGGTGCCAAATAATCTCAAAAAGCTCTTTACAACCAGGTTGAAGAGAGGCCAAGAAGGTAAAGCTGAATAGAGTTATGAAGTATGACTGGAGGAAATGATGGCTGTAAAGATACTGTTCAAATTCTGACGATTATTACTGCCTTCTCCCTTAGAATCTAAACTTTTATGGTCTGCACTGAAATGAAAAATTGATACGGTTAAAAAAGTAACAGAGTTGAAGCATTGCAGACTTGTTAAACGTTCTTCCGTGACCACATTTAAAAGTGTCGCACTGCACTGGAAGTGATAACGGCATTATCCAACTGAATTTACCCCTGAAAAATTCAGGCAGTGCTAGAAAAATCACAGAAACAGAGATAAGAGTGTTGACTCGTTGCATATTTTGATACTGTCTCTCACCACATATTTTCTCGCACAAGCCCTGTGCTCTCAAAACAGAGACTTCTTTCAAAAACATTCAAAAATCTTACTGACCCCAAATGTTTGAACTGTAGTGTATAAAAGTGGTTGTTATACTTAAACTTTACAGCATGCACATGGCCTCAGACAAAAAAAACATGTGATGATGCTTTGTGTTCATAATGGCCTTATAAAAGGGGATAACATGGTATGAACAAAGATAACATATTGTTACTAGAAGAGCGTACCTGGATTCCCATTCCTTCTGGCACGGTGATCTTCCATACGCAGCTCAGGCTGTTTAGGTAGGGCTCAGGATAGCCGGGGGACAGAATAGTGCCTATCCGTTGGGTTAGATTCCCTCCACATGGCACTGCAGCACAGACAAAATGATGAAAAAGCAGGTATAAAAGGCAAAACAGCCTACAGTATCGAAGGGTTTATGTCATCTTCCAGGACACCACCTTCCTACTCGTGCAGCTCCTGTGGTCAAGCATCTGGTAGCTGCAGTGAAGCGCACAGGTAAACAGCTGCGCATGAGTGTGGATACCTGAGTGTACCTGCGGCAACATCTGCCAAGTGTGCGCATTTGTGAATGTGTGACACGCCGGAGGCCATGACTGCTGGCCCACAGCTGTGTGCCGTTGCTTGTTAGGCACAGGGAGAGTTTGCTGGCGACAGCTCTCTCTCAAGAGGAGCAGGAGTAGGAGTCTGTTTGCTCAGTTTCCCCACCAGGACAGCCACCAGAGCTGTTATGTGAATCTAACTGTGCTCATCCAAGCAAACGCACTGAGGAGGTTGGGACACAAGTAAACATGTGACACTTAAGCAACTTTACAAACTGACAAAACTATATTGCTCCCATTATATTCAATGGAAATGTTTACTCTGGAAGTACCAAATGGGGAGCCGTGCCTTCAGTTGAAGGATACCCTTTCTATTTTTATTAGATTTTCTTTTATCAATTTAATAGATAAATATATACTAATTTAAATAAATAAAATACCCAAATACATATGTACATATTTAGGTATTTTAATAACTTAAATTATATTAAATTATTTATAATTATGTATAATTATGTATGATTAAATTGTGTATAATTATAAATTACTGATAATTAAATGTAATAAGGACTTATTTTTTTCTCAGATTCACACAATGTGTATGTATATACACATACAAACAAACATTATGTGCAATTTATATATATATATATATATATATATATATATATATTTCTATGAACATTATGTGCAAATTTGTAGCTATGAAAGTCCTTGTATTTGAACTGTATTCATTTATTAATAAATTATAATAAATACATTTATTTAAATTAATAAATTACAAAATAAATTAATTTATTTAAATACTGACATTTGAAATATATGACAAATATATTTGAAATCTCCTAAATCTCCTAATATCTCCTAATAGTTATTTCCTAATAGGATTGAAATCTCTAAGGAACACAATCTAAGTGGAATAAGAATGGAATAAGCACTAAATGGAGTAAGCATGAGTACAAGTAATTCCAAAAAGGTCAGTACATGTATCAAACTGTTCAACTGTGCCAATAACGGAATATAGTTAAAATTCATGGTTTAAAAAACATCTGCCTATGTAACCCAATGGAGCACTCCACCTGGCTAGTCGCCCCCAGGTAATTTGAATTTAAGACCCCTGGTCATCAACATCTGGCTCTTGTTAGAATGATGATAGTAAAAGTTGAGAGAGATGTGTGATCTGCAAAAAATCTCTAGAAATGTATGATAGCGCTCTCTTACCAATGCAGCTTGGCATGCTGCCATTCCACTGGGCCAGAGCGTTGGGTACAGTCAGGCACTCGATGGCACTGGGCCCCTCCAGGACGTATCCTGCATTGCATTCGAAACTCACCATGGCTCCCACTGCAAAGTTGTTCCCCGTGCGTCTGCCGTGTCTGGGCTCTGGGACTGAACTGCACTGAGTCGCACTGGTCCTCGGGACAGCTAAATCAAATAAATGCGCTATTGTTAGAAGAATTTGTACAACAAAGGACCTTCAGGATGTTGCGGCACCTGCCAAGTGAGAAATGGTTTGCAATGCATTATACATGCAGTCATGCACCAGATTGTTAGTGAAACTGGCACTTTAAAGTTTGAACCACAGTGCATACAGCTGGTTGGGATGCCCCAGAACACCACTACTTTTAATACTTTTATAAGATGCTGTACTTTTCCATTAAAGACACAGCAGGAAATGAACAGGCGTATGACTGTAGACCACAGGGGAGGCGAGATGATACAATAATGCTGCTTTAGCTCCTAAAAACTACACTATCTATTATAGAGAAAGATGCAGGTTGTTAAAGCACATTTTAACAGGAGGCCCCATGGCTGCCAAAGAGGTACAGTACATTTACAGCATCGTATATAATGTGTGTAAGTGTGTGTCTGAGAAAGACAGAAAGACCATGGGCGCATTGTTTAAATAATTAAGCACCTAATTCAGACGACAGTGCCTCTCTCAATCAAAACTGACTGCACAACACAACCACAAGTTATGATTAGAACATCCCACACAAAACATTTGAGCAGTTAATTGCAGGCTTGGGCACAATTCAGAATGTAATATTTGGTTCCCTTTTCAATTCATGATTGAGAATTTCAGGATGTTGAATCAGTGCTGTTAACTAAAACTAAAACAATTAAAAAAACATTTACGTAATTGACATAAAATGAACATTAGAATAGAATATTAAAAATGTATTATATACTTTAACTGCAACCCAGAGGGACACTATTGCTTACACTTCTTTATTGGCCCACAGAAGAATTTTGTTGAGTTGGAAATCCCCTACCCCTCCTTCTGTGACAGATTGGCTGGGAGATGTGATGTTTTTTTTTTAAATTAGAAAAGATCAAATTTACACTAAGGGGATCTGTGGACAGGTTTTACTCAAAATGGGAACCCATTTTGTCATATTTTAAAAACTTGAAAGAATTACCAGTTGTTAACTTTTACTCTCCATATATGTATCTCTCTCTTTTTGTGATGCTGTATTTGATGTTTTGACCTCAGTGTAATTATATTTCAGTTTCAATGCAACATTTATAATCTTTATTTAGTTTAAGTAGTGAAATTACTACAACTAAAAATGAATAAACTAAATAAGACACACACACACACACACACACACACACACACACTGTGTATATACACACAAAAAAAGTCACTGTTGGGAATTTAATAGGCAAATACTTCAAGAGTCTATGGATGGATCATTATTACAGTGATTATTATGTTTCTAGCATGTTAAATGTTTGGCAACAGTTCTTTTAACCCTAAAAGATGGAGTGTGTAGCTTTTCATTTCTTAAACAACCATGTAGGAAGAAATATCATGGCCATATTCCAGGATGACAATGTCAAGATTCATCAAGCTCAAATTGTGAAAGAATGTTTGGGAGGGAGCATGAAGAATCAATCACACAAGAATTGGCACCTCTGAGTCCTGACCTTAATTTCATTGGGATGTGCTTGAGGAGACTTTACAGAGTGCTCACCTCTTGCATTGTCAATACAAGATCTTGACCAAAAAATGATGCACTTCTTGATGGAAATCAATGCTTCTGGGTTCTACGTCAGAAGGCTGGCTCATTACTGGCCAGCTTCTGCGTCAGCAGCACACGCATGCGTAATGGTGCTCACATGTACAGCGTCGGCCAATACTGAGCCAGCGTTCTGACATAGAACCCGGAAGCGCTGCAGTGTGTTTACAACGTGAACAACATAGAAGACTGACAGGGAACAGAAGAAATTGTTGAATAAAGTCGTTATTTTTGCTTTGTTTTTGCGCACAAAAAGTATTCTCGTCACTTCATAACATTAAGGTTGAACCACTGTAGTCACATGGACTATTTTAACGATGTCTTTACTACCTTTCTGGACCTTGAAATTGGTTATGGCGTTGCTGTCTACAGGGAGGTCAGAAAGGATTTCATCAAAAATAACTTAATTTGTGTTTCCGAAGATGAACAAAGGTCTTATGGGTTTGGAATGACATGAGGGTGAGTAATTAATGACAGAAATTTCATTTTTGGGTGAACTAACCCTTTAATAGAAAATGAAAAGTGCATTTGTGATACAGAAAGAGAAATTGAAGCTCTCAGCCTTACCTTGGTAGACCAGATGGAAACCTCTTGAGCTTGACTGACCCTTAGAAGAGAACCGGATAAGGATCTGGTTGGAGGTGGCTAGAGGCAAAGATTCACCTGAAAGTACAAACAAGGTGTCATGACATTTGGTGACATTCTAAAACCAATGACATTTGATGTTATTGACCTGTGCCACAGATGCCATATTTGTTTGAGAGCGGCAGTGGAGGTGATGATTACGAATGAATAATGATTCTTGGTGTGTTCATCACACAAAGCTATCAAATGACCTCAGAAGACCTGGAACACAGTTCATGAGCTGTATAGATGTGGTCACTCTGAACTACTGTTTTACAGAATATATCTTTCAAAAGACTCTTTGGCTACATACACACTATAAAGTTTCAGGAGTCATTTAAACTGCATTTAAATAAGGAAGTGGATCCCCCAAACTATCGTTCCATAGCAACCATTGCAACATTCTGGCGTCTCGTGTGTTTAGTATCCACTTTTTTTGACCAAATGAATATTACAGCAACAAAATACTTATTCTGCAAATTCAACTAAAGCCCCGCCGACAGAGGCACAGTGTTTTGTTTACGCTTGTAAGGCTTCTTCACAGAGTGTGATCTTGCATTGTTGCCATTTGCGCTTGTTGTTTGAGCTTGGCTCTTAAAGAGATAAAGTTTATGGAGCTATTAAAGCACGCAGATGAGGGTTGTGATATTTTGGTCTTATTTTCAATATAAAGCATTTGATTTTATTTCGGTTTATTATGGGATTGTTCTTGTTCAAGATCTGGCAACACGAATAAGGCTTGCACTTCTTTCCCTGTTATTTTTTGCAACGCACACATACAGAAGAGAGACACGTCCCTGATGTGCATTTAAATACGTCATTAAAAACTATTTTTTTCAGTTCGGTTCCGTACCCACTGTGTAGAATTTTTATAAATGCAGTTGTCACCTGCATTTTTCAGGAGTTAATTTGGTTGCAGAATGCGGTTGTCACTCTCGTAAATTACTGAACCATTTGTATACAGAACTGGACTAAGCACTAAAAGGTGAACTGACAACTAATTTTAACTGCAATGTGTACATGGCCTTTAAAAAATTCTAATAACTAACAGCATTCAGGTTTGGAAAAACATGAGGGTAAGTAAATAATGACAGAATTTTCATTTGTGGTGAACTATGGAGATGCAATTGCCATAACACTGACATTAAACATTATTGTAGTTGTCTGTCCAGTATTAGCATCAGTTTGGAATTATTTTATTTTCATATTTCACATGTTCCCAAGCCCAGGTCTATTAATAATCCACATTTCAAAATGCATCCCTCTCTGCATCACTCATTATTAGCAGATATGTGCTTTCTGTGCCGAGGTGCGGGGGCTGAGGTTTTGAATCTACCCACAGTTCCCTGAGGCCCAGTCAAGCTCCACAGGGGTTTGCAGAGAGCAGGTTCGGTGTTGACAAATTCGTGCAGTGGCCAGAGAAGATGAAACTGCACAACACTCTCGCCCATGTTGGGATCGACCAATGCTCATGCTCATGCCTTTGGCATGCTGGGATGTTATTAGAACAAGCCTCCGTGGGCAGCCAACAGAGTGACAGCTACAGTAATAATCCGGTGGAGGCAGAGGTGTGGGGATACCCTGACCGCTGATTTATTCGCACCTGCTGTTTGTTCCGAAGGCCACATTATTCTGCAATGCTGCTCGGACACTGTTAAGCCTGTGTCGCACCACACCACAACGTCAGTTGTGGGAAACCTGGATGGTGACCACAGATTCACCTCGACAGGGAGGATGCGTTATGCAACATTCAAGGTTGTTGTGGAGTGGACTGACGTGGCCTGACACCATCCTGTCAGGATTCCAGAAGACTGAGGATCACATTGTCGAATCTGATGACTCAACAGAGGTGGACTTGCCAGTTTGCCTACCTCCAAAGTTAGCTGAGCTCTTTATAGGGATAGTTCACCTAAAAATGAGAATTTTATCATCATTTACTCATCCTCAAGTTGTTCCAAACCTGTATACATTTCTTTGTTCTGCTGAACACAAAGGAAGATATTTGGAAGAATGTTTGTAACACAGCAGATCTCGACCCCCATTGACTACCATATTTTTTTCGGTAACACTTTACAATAAGGTTCATTAGTTAAACATTAGTTAATGTATTAACTAACATGAACTAACCATAAGCAATACATTTGTTACTGTATTTACTAATCTTCATTAATGTTAGTTAATGAAAATACAGTTGTTCATTGTTTGTTCATGTTAGTTCACAGTGCATTAACTAATGTTAACAAGATTTTAATAATGTATTAGTAAATGCTGAAATTAACATTAACAAAGTTTAATAAATGCTGTATAAGTGCAGTTCATTATTAGTTACAAATATTGTTCCAGATATCTTCCTTTGTGTTCAGCAGAACAAAGAAATGTATACAGGTTTGGAACAACTTGAGGATGAGTAAATGATGGCAGAATTTTCATTTTTGGGTGAACTATTCCTTTAACAGTGATACGGAGGAGGAAGAAATCAAGGAATTTTAAATGCTCAAATGCTTACATTGTTTATAATTAATACCAGTAGCCTAATTTATGTTTTATTTTCAACTTAGGCCTACCATTTTTCTTGTTTAGTCCCCACTGAAAATGAAGGATTAGTTGTGGAGTGATGGGAACCAAAAATGGATTCATAAATTTAGTTAAGTTTAAGCTCTAAGTTTGCAAATGGTGCAATTGTGAGATAAAAAAAGTTGTAATTATCTTTTTACTTAGGCAGAAACAGACTTCCATAGTAATTTGGGTGGCAAAATAAATACACTGCTTTTGTGCAAGTCTCTTTTTTTGTGTCAAGAATCCTTGTCTATTGTTTAAAATAAGTTTCCAACAGTTAATTCACACAGGACACTTTTCTTGAAACTTGCTGTTTGCTTGTGCAGATTATTCATTCCCTATGCATGATTTTCTACTGAGAAAGTTGAGAAACATCCATCAAAACTGACAACTGTGCTTATATCAGTGGTGACATACAGCAACACTTGTTTCCCTTCTCTCCGCAGCACAAAAAGATAATAGAAAATCTGCAGTTTTATGCAGCCTAGTATCAATCCTGACTATTCCCTGCTCGCTATTCACGCTCCAAAGTGTGCATTATTTCCAGCAGCCCCCAGCACACTTCACTGATTTCACACCGGCATCTGAAGTTAAAAAGCGCATCTCAGATAGTATATATGCTCTGAGCGGTTCACCTTCCTTGAGCGCGCAGGGTTTCACGCCGTATGCAAATAGCGGGTGTTTGACTGGTGTGAAGGGTGAAGAAAAAATAGAAATGTACACAGCTCATCTGCGTTGTCATGGGAATGTCAGAAGCAGAGAGAGCGAGCGAGAAAACCCTGTTAATCTTCGAGCCGAAATCTCCTCAACTGACCGCATTAAACGGAACTCCATTATGGCTGAATAAAAGCTTTCAGCCTCGGCGTCTCACTGGAGATCTATTTAGCCAGTCTGTTTTTGCTTATTTGATTCTGTTTTCTTTTCTGTTTTAAGAGAGCCCTATTTACTGGATCCCATTTAAATCTGTTTGTTAGACTCTATGAGTCATCAAGCTTGTTATCTGAACCTCTGCGTTTTATTCTCTTGAGTACATCATCATCTTGCGTACATCATTGTATGTTCAGATAATTAAGAACTCAAGAGACTGTACTCAAGTACTGAAGCAGATTTAACTATTTAAAAGTGTAATTTTTAATTTTTTTTTTTTTTTAAATATTCAGAGCTTTATATTCAGAGATTATATACTAAATGTGCTCATAAAAGACTACATAATTATAAAACCAACTAGTCAGTGGGTTGTCCGAATGAACTAATCAATTTTAAAGGGACAGTTCAACCAAAAATCAAAATTATGCTCTCATTTAATCACCACTCCGAACCTCATCCTTCTGTGAAGTACAAAAGAAGATATTACAAATAAAAAAAAAAGTCTCTGTGGTTTTTGGTTCATACAATAAAAGTCAATGAGCTCCAATGTTGTTTTGGACCCCATTGACTTTCATTGTATGGACAAAAACATTTTTCAAATAGAAATGTGAATGTATTACCTTTTGTGTTCCAGATGATGAGGGTGAGTAAAGGTTGACAGAATTTTTTTTTTTTTGGTGAATTATCCCTTTAAATTCTTGACATATGTTCTAGCATTCAAAAATAGCTATACGAAGTGCAACACAATGGAAGAAAATGCAGGGGTCACAGGAAACATTTTTCAAAGACTATTTTTAACTACACACACTGTCTTAAAAAAAAAAAAGAGCAATGCTTGTGGTGGGACATTTGACCGAAACTATCCGGTACTAATCATTTGACATAGCGCTTTTCACATACTATACAATAGAAGTCATTATTCTTACAATTCCGTTTGGTGGTGCAAAAATGATACACTTCAGCTTTGAATTTCAGTATTTGTGAACCATACAGGCGTGTCTCTTTTACTTGTGGATGTAACTCATCTTGTTAATTGAGTTGCTTAATTGACTACTTCTATTTACCTCTGAGTCTGAATGCAGACTCTTTAGCATTCATCTCCTAATGCCAGTATAGACTGATAGAGTCAAGTTAATACCGCTGGAGAAGGTTTGCTGACCTGTGTGGGCCCCAGAGAGAGAACTCAGGACACGGGCATGCTGGGTAGGCCCATCGTACACCTCCACAACATCATTTAGCGCAGTCTGGAAGAATGCAAATTGGCTGAACACCACTGCAGAGAGATAAAAAGAGAGAGAGAGAGAATGAAGAGGCATAATTGCATAAAAACCATAAAGTATGCAACTGAAACCATGACTGTGCAAATGTTAATTCAATAGTAAAAGACAGAACCTAATCACACCTGTGAACCACCTGTTGTCCTCTCTATACACACCCTGGTGCTTAGTAGAGTAAATTTCCAAATGAGAGCCATAAAAAAGAAACCCTGTGTTGCGACGCTCTCTATCCTGCAGCTGTTCGAAGCCATTATGCCATGCCTACGGAAATTTGTGCCTTAATTAGCTCTGCTTTCACAACGTTTGGTTTGACCCAGAGAAATACAGGCAGGCTAGCATCTGCTAATAAAGACTCTGTAGGAACCCCAAACTGGCCAGATGACCTCCTTTTATGGATCAAATAAAAGGGTCCCGTGGTCAAGTAGAAGCTGCTGGGGATATATGAGGGGATATCCAAAAATGGGTCCATAGGAAGAGGCTCATACCTCTTAAAAGAAGAGCAATACAGATCAAAGTCCCTTTCAAGGAAAGTCAATTCACTCGGCTGCCATATTTACAACACTTCCGGGTAGCTACTGTATTTTGGGCACACAAGTCCAACTCCTAACTACTTAGGAAAAAACTGAAATCTCAAAAACTCACTTTTAAAAAACATTTTGAATGAGCAATAAAAACTGACATGAACTGCCCCGTAGATGTTGTTTCTTACACACACACACAAAAAAAAAAAAAAAAAAAAAAAAAAAAAATCAGGTTAAAATTTTTATATATTTCAGGTTGGTCCAGTCAACATGTATGTGTAGTCTCAGAGCTCTGACGGTTTCTACATGTCTAATGGCATCTGCAGTGATTGCAATTGGCTCTTTTATTTAGGAAGTGTCTTGGTATAAATACAGTCTTCTGTGTGGGTTCTACTGATATTTAATATGTGAATGTATTACCTTTAACACCTCCTCCTAATTAATCATGACAAAACAAGTCCTGAGTGACAAATCAAAGTTAACTAGAACTAAAGATGCTCCGAACGATTGGCCGCAGATAAGTATCGGCCAATAATCACATTTAATGACTCGATCGCTTGTCACTAAATTTGGTCAATCTCACGAACCCATCCCAATTTGATGACGTAAAACACGTGATGAAGTCAAACTTTAGCACCGCAGTCATGTCATCACCAGTTAAAAATTCGCCATTTGCTGTTTATGTTCTAAATAAATATCATGTGGAAGAACATTGGCTAAAGCTTGGCTAAACATTGGGAAGCCTGCATCTGTCCTTCTTCAGGTCAAGTCATATATTTGTGAAAAAAAATGTTCATTGTAAAACGAATATTTGTTGTGCTTATTTATTTGATTCTCAATTAAAAAAAAACATAATACAACGTTACTGTAAATAATATAACCAAGGCAATATCTGTGGTATTACTTTATCTGAAAAAATAAAAAAAGGTTAACCTTGACATTCAACAGAGGGCTTACATTTCACTTATATAAAGCGGACGACAAGAATCATGATGACAAGAAATCGGTACTCTGTATCGGCTGCAAAAATCCTGATCAGAGCATCCCTAACCAGAACAAGTTTTGATTGGAATTTGGACCAATGAGATTGCTCTGAGACTGGTGGAGCTTCTCCAGCATGATACACTAAAAATAAAAACCAAGAAATAGACCAAACATTGAACAAATGTTGCAGTTCGCAGCTGATAAGGACACAAATTTAACATGAACGAGATGTAATTTAACACTTTTTGCCCTTGAGAGCCTAATTCAGACATGGTGTATTCCACTGAATAGCATGTTTTCCCATTATACTGTACACCTCCTTGATTGTAACGTAAGTTCATGGGTTTCTCTGTGTGTGAAATAGTATGCGTACACATGTGCTTACTTACCATAGTCTTTTGGAACAATAACCGAGTAGAGGCAAGTCCTCCCGCTGCTGTAGTTTCCAGGATAACCAGGGGAGAGCACCACACCCTCCAAGCCCGAATACTGACCACCGCACGGAGCTGAGTGAGAAAGACAGCCACAGAAAGAAGGCATTAGAGACTAATTTTCTGTCCTCCCCATCTCCTCTCTGCCGTTCCCTCATTCAGCTGATCTTAAATTACTTTTCTTGTCTGATTCCTGAGCTGCCCTGCTAGATGTCCCTAGTGTTTGCCGAAGTGAAATTGCAGTGTGTTCAAAGTATTCCACAAGGTTACATTGCAAAGATGAGCCTTTGCTTATTTCCAATGGAACAGCAGCAGATGTGACCAACTTACAGAATGTATTTGCAAAGCAGTATTTGCTGAACTTCCATGACATGTTTTTACCTATGCAAACAGGTTTCGGTTTGTTCCAGCCAGGCTTGCCGTCTCCCCCCATGATGCAAGTGAGTGTGGCGTCTCCCTCCAGCGTATAGCCATTGTCACAGTAATAGGTGACAGTTGCACCCAATTTCAACTCTGTACCAACACGTGTACCATTACGCACCAGGCCTGGTTCAAAGCATGACTCTCTGGGATTTTCTGTTGAGGAAAAGAAAAACAAAGTATGGTGAGAGGGATAAAGAAGGAGAGAGAGAGAGAGATGATGATTTATGGCTATTTGTGTAAGACTGATAATCCAGTGTGCACAGGGACCTCTACATATACACACACTCGCCAAGCACCTAATTTAAGTAAAAATTGGCTTTGGAGAGTAAATAATGTAGAGTTATTTGCCATGTGGCCTTGATTTGATTAGGAACTACAATGTAATATATGTTTTAAATCTAAGACATGCAAATCATATGCTAAACAAAACATCTCATACATAATGCTGGAAGCATCACAATCTATCTATCTGTATATCTATCTATCTATCTATCTATCTATCTATATATATATATATATATATATATATATATGTATATGTATATATACACAATGCAGTTTCATGGCCTGGCACATTCTGCTGGGGCAAAAATTTAATTATGGATGCTGCTGGTGCAGGTTGAAAAGAACCAACAGCTTGAAATACTATGAAAGGTCAGTACTAGAGAGGATAGGTTGAATTGTTTCTCAAAAGAATCGCAATTGAGACTCCTAAGAGCTAAAAACTGAAGAATAAAGACACAGGAGGCTTTTTGTATAAGAGCACTTCAAAGATGCTTCAAATGAGCGCACCCAGATCACCAATTCACAATCCAGAAATATGCTACTACAACCTACATGCCCCGTGGAGCATAAACAGTGACCCAGGACAGATTAAAAGTGACACTGGGCTAGATCAGGTCTGCTGACTACACAAAACAGTCCATCACCCAGCAGGACGTGTATGTATGGCGCACACGGCATCCTTTGGCCAAAATTAGAAATCAATCATTCTTACTACATATCTGCATCGCACAGCAAAAATTGGGTTGCATGCAGTTCTAGTTGAGATATTACTTCCTAACATAGTTACACCACATTGTTTGTGCTGATGCCCGTGCCCTTCATGGCCCAATAGCACGTCGAAAAAAGACGCAATCCGTTTGCTGGGGCCATGCTCCAGACCGTCCACAACTCAGTTCCTCTTCCTAAACCTGGCTCCTAACAAGACGAGCGTGGAACGAGCAGTAATTAAGAGTGGACCACAGCCAGCCTCAAGTTCTAGCTCAGGTGTCCAGTGATGAGGCTGCGTATGAGTGTGCGTATCAGCAAGGATGTGTTTGTGAATTTGGACATGACAAATGTTTGAGCTGGCAGGGAACAGTTCGGACGGGCAATGGAGTGAGTATGTGTGTGTGGTGTTTATTTAACTGTTGGTCAAGTGTGCAGAGCCTTGGCCCACATATTGCACCTCGGAGGCCAATCAGACGCGGTTGGGAGTCTGTGAGAAGCTGATTGGTCTGTAAAGAGGTTGACAGCACCTGAAGCTTGTTCCAACAGCAGCAGCATGCACAGATGAACCAACGTGACCCTGTGCCAGACCGTCTATGCTAACACTTCTGTCAGGGTTAAGCTGAAATAAACACACTTTTTGTATATTTATGACTTGCTTCTACATTATTAGTTTATACTAATTCATTGTGAGGAGACTGGGGTCTGGAACTGGAGCTTTTGAAGTGCCACACACTGTGTCCATCTGCTGCACCAGATTGAGAGAATACTGTTCCTCATTCACCAAGCCCAACAGAGGGTGATCTAAAGAGCACGGACTCTCTCACTCTGACCGCTGCATGCCAGCAACGGCCATCAGTAGGTAGTGTTCTAGTGTGGTTCACTTTAAGTTCATTGACAGAAATGCTAAAAATAAAAAAACAGAGTAAAAGCATAGCTGTAATTGTTGTTCTGAAGCATTTACCTTTCTGGACAACATGAAACCAGTGTGAATTTCACAGTCAAATAAATAAATACACTACTGTTCAGAATTTTTGGGTTGGTAAGATTTTTAAATGTCTCTTCTGCTCACCAAGGATGCATTTATTTGATCAAAATATTGTCAAAACAGTAATATTGCAATTTAATATATATACACTCACCGGCCACTTTATTAGGTACACCTGTTCAACTGCTCGTTAATGCAAATATCTAATCAGCCAATCACATGACAGACATGCATTTAGGCATGTAGACATGGTCAAGACGATTTGGTGAAGTTCAAACTGAGCATCAGAATGGGGAAGAAAGGTGATTTAAATGACTTTGATTGTGGCATGGTTGTTGGTGCCAGACGGGCTGGTCTGAGTATTTGCTGATCTAGTGGGATTTTCACACACAACCATCTCTAGGGTTTACAGAGAATGGTCTGAAAAATAGAAAATATCCAGTGATTTTTGTGGGCAAAAAAGCCTTGTTGATTTCAGAGGTCAGAGGAGAATAACCAGACTAGTTCGAGCTGATACAGTAACTCAAATGACCACTCGTTACAACCGAGGTCTGCAGAAGAGCATCTCTGAACACACAACACATTGAACCTTGAAGCAGATGGGCTACAGCAGCAGAAGACACACCGGTGCCACTCCTGTCAGCTAAGAACAGGAAACTGAGGCTCCAATTCACAGGGGCTAACCAAAAATTGGATAATAGAAGATTGGAAAAACATTGCCTGGTCTGATGAGTCTCGTTTTCTGCTGCACCATTCAGATGGTAGGGTCAGAATTTGGCGTAAACAGCATGAAAGCATGGTGGTGGTTTAATGGTGTGGTGGATATTTTCTTGGCACATTCTGGGCCCCTTAGTACCAACTGAGCATCGTTTAAACGCCACAGCCTGAGTATTGTTGCTGACCATGTCCATCCCTATATGACCACAGTGTACCCATCTTTTGGTAGCTACTTCCAGCATGATAACATGCCATGCCAAAAAGCTCAAAATATCTCAAACTGGTTTCTGAACATGACAATGAGTTCACTATACTCAAATGGCCTCCAAAGTCACCAGATTTCAATCCAATAGAGCACCTTTGGGATGTGGTGGATGTGGCGAGTACTGATTTTGGACCTTGGTGTGTCTGATCGGACACGACTGTCATTTCATGAATAAACAAATAAGCCAAAGTGTCATCAGACAAAGTGAGGTCAGCAGGGCGCATACGGGGACAGCAAACTCGCATTTGTTCTCATTTGTGCAGAGCCTTTAGTGCGACAGCAAAACATTGATCAAATGCCAGCTTTAGTGAGCGCATTTGGCTTTTCATTTTCATAATTCTTCTCTAGACGACTGCGAGAAGTGCCACGGGTCGATAATTATACACCACACAAAAGCGAGCAGAAGGGGGTGATCAAGGCAACAGTCAAAGTACTGTTGCAGTACGGTACACTACAAATATCGCAGAACAAAAAGCAAAGAGCAAAGACAAATGGAAAATTAGGGTAATTCTGATACCATTATTTGACCAAATTCTCATGCAAAACAAGCATAGAAGGTGCCTAAAAAATGGGAACGGAAGTAAATTATTCCTCCCACCACAAGGGGGCAACATACCAGTGTACTGCAGAACAAATCCATTGCTGCTAAGTGAGGCGTCACTGCGGAAGGCCAGGAACAGTGTGTTGGAGCTGCTCTCAATGCGCTCAGGGACGTCGGTGCCATAAAAGCTGCCCAGCAGCGGGCAGAGAGAATCAGGCCCATCATAGACATGCAGGAAGTCGTAGCTCGGCTCTAGACTAAAGCTGACAGGGAAAGAAACATATATGATATGATTATACACTACCAGTACTGCTATTGTTAACTAAAACTACTGTTTTAGTTAATTGAAATAAAGATTAAATAAAACAAAATACATGTTTTAGGGATGAGGGACTTTAGTCTTCGAAAGCAGTCTTACTGATTGAAAGTGAGTGATATGATGTGGTCCGGCGTTACTGTTACTGTCCAGTCACATTCTCTGCCATGAGGATAGGGTTCTGGGTATTCAGGGGACAGGATCAGTCCACTGGGACCAGTCAGATTCCCTCCACATGGAGCTGCAGTACAAAGGAAAGGGAGAAAAACTCTGGAAAATTCTAAAATGTCTCAAAAAAAAAAATGAATGAATAAAATCTTAAAATGCCATAAAATATTTATTTTATTTAAAAAAACAAACAAAAAACTTAACCTTATTCCTTATCCAGTAAATCATGAACAACTGTAAAAGGGGGTCCTCGAATATTTTTGTTAACAATAGGGGGCCTTGAAGTCAAAAAGACTGAGAACCACTAATGTAGAATTCCATTGTAATTCTGATTGAATGAGATCAACACTTACTATTTTCACTATTAGCAAATACGTAATTTTTTTTCTAAAGAATATCATCATTAAACAATGAAGGTTTGTTGATCCAATGTCAGGTATTTTACCTGGAACAAGCAAATATCTCCAGGGTTCATATTTCACACTTATACTGAGTTTAATTGAAAAAGGCAACCTAATTATACTATTTTTAGTTGCGGCTGTTAACATAAAGTGGCTTAAATTCACAAAAGAAACCAAATACTGCGGCCCCTCATGTCCACAAAAATCCTCTTCAGAGGAGTAGTGTGATGAAATCTTTATAATGTAGCTGGTGCAAGAGAATAGATGGTAAACAGCTGGCCAAGTCCAGCAGAAATATTAATAATAATAATGATAGCTTTGCTGTACTAATGTACTCCAGATTCATCATCTCATAAATTAGCCCTCTCATGCAGTCAATAATGTGGTGAATATTTTTATGTTCTTATACTTACTGTGTATGATATTAAAATGTATTGTGTGTGTGTTACATTTAAATTAGGTGCAAACTAAATCAGTGAACTAGGCCTTGAACAAAGACAACTGAAAGGAATTTCAATATGACTTAAATTGCAACCTTGAGTCTATTTGAATCTAGTTTGCACATAAACAGTTTCTTAGTGTGTAACTGTTTTCATACTATCACTGAATGTGTACTGTACAACAAAATACTGATACCTAGCTCATTGTATCAAGTGTTTTCTCTAGTTTTAATGTTAAAACACAAACAGTATATTAGCATTAGCATTATTAGCCATTAGCCAAATCACAGCTGTGTCAATATTCATTACAGCTGCACTCTTGCTGTGTGATATTTCTTAATTTTAGTGTCTTCCTTTATGCTAATGGAACAGAGACCACCTTATTTTTCATGAAGTAAGTTTTCTTTGAATGTACGAGACTTCTGACTGATTAGCCGCTATCAGTAAATAACTAGAAGAGTAAAAACATGCAGTAAATGGTAAAACTGAGCAAAAGAACTGTTTATAAATATGATAATAAATTAAAATAATATGTTAAATACCAGTTTGCAAGATGAAGCAGCATAACAGACTGTTTTGTACAGCTAAAATTACTGGAAGCGGCTGACATTGGAAGCCTTACTCATTCAAGATTAAACCACTCACTCTTACGCTGAAAATATGTTGGATAATGACTACGTAAAGATGGAGGGATCACAGTGGAAGTGTTGGGTGAGGATGGAAGTGTTTACATTTCTTAATCCGGCATGCTCATACCAGAACAGGTGGGCGGATCAGGCTGCCAGAAGAAACGGTTGTTGATCTCGGTACAGGTGATCTTGGTCGCCCCCTGTAGGAGGTATCCGGGATCGCATTGGAACAGCACATGATCCCCTGGCTCTCTGCTGTCTCCTATGCGAGTGCCATTCGTTGGAATGCCAGGATCATTACAGGAAGTGGCAGTTGAAACTGCAGAAAAATAATAACATCCAGTCACAAAAATTAATGTAATCAATGGATCACCTTGACTTAATATCCTAGAGTGATTCTCAACCTTTTTGTCTCCAAGGCCCCCCATTTTCAAGGACAATATATGAAGGCCCCCAAAGATATTCATAGAAGTTCTACTGGAACGACAAAGCTACCCATTTTCAAAACTTATTTACAGAAACTAGGACTGAAAAAAAAAAAAAAAACCCTCAAAATAATTATAATTCATATAATTACTTTTAATAATTTAAGAAGTTTCAATAACTGAACGTTCTTTAGAGTTTTATTTTTATACTAATTAATTTACATGACCTTTCTAGTCATTTGTAATTAGTTTTTTAAATTATTATTTTGTTTAAATCACAAAAAGCAATTTCTACCCATTAAAATATTTTAAGGCTTAAATGAATATCCATTATAAAAATGGCCATGAGATTTTAACATTTTATTAATTTCTGTAACATTTCCAGGTCTAAAAATCACAATTTTAAGTTGTTGAGGGAATGAATGAAATAAGAATATAATGTCAGTTTACATTTGGAATTTTATGCTTTAGCTTATTTTAATGCTTGTTCTGTCTCATTTTAATTTATCTTGCGGCCTCTTTGGAAGTTTGATTGGTTGAGAACCACTGTCCTAGACTGAAAAATTAGAAAGTCTGGTGTCATATGCATAACCATCTAAGTCATCTACTGGGTTGTGGTACTGACCTACCAGCCATTATGAACATCAACAATAACGGCTGCAAACCTACATGTTACCTACACAGTTAGGGGCACTGAATCTGTAGCACTTCCGAGCACCCAAATGACAGCTCTAGTCTGCATTCTTACACACACTCATTTATTTATCTAGGCACCTGCAACTTTGTGGTACTCTCTTAAAGATGCCATAACCCAGATGGATTCTGAAAGTAAAATGGGATGCTTTGGAAGTGAAATAACATGGCATTGATGCATAATGGCATACATTTTTACTCTTTTTGTGAAACCTTTAATGTTGTTTTTCGGGTCTCTAAAGTATCATGCAAGAAATCATGATTCTCTGGTTGGAGTGACGGCTGATGGAGGTGGACGGGGATGGTTACCCTGGTTACAGGCTGAGAGCAGACAGAAGCACATAAACCTTGGCTTAACGGGTTTCATTTATATTGTCAGTGGAGAGGTTGCGTCTGCTGGGCCGTGCTACAGGGTGGGTGCTGTCGGAGGCTTTAGGAGAAGCTCTAAGATGGTGCTTCTCAGCTGTCATTCTGGAGCTCAAGCACAGTCTCCCACTAGCAAGGTTTTTATCAAAACTTTTAAGAGTTTCAAGATGCAAATGCAATTTCCCCAAAAATTAAAAAGAACATATACGCCCGCTTCAAGGTATTGTATGTTTTTTCTTTTCTTTTTTTCTTTTTTTGACTGTACTAAAGCATAAAAATACCATAATATGTTTGCAGAGATTTAGTAAACATGCTAAGTTCAAATACTTGTTTCTTCGAAAAACAATGCTACAGCAAGTTCATTAATTTTCATGAATGTCTGTTTTTGTTTTGGTCTGTGTGATTCTGCCCACTGCCAATTTATCAAATAGTATTTCTATACCCTGGGTTGGCATATGGTGGAAAACACAGAGTATTGCAGTCATGGAAGCCAGCAGACGAACTGGTTCAGAGATCGCAGTCGCGTGCCCGCAATCTGGCAACCCGTGTGATTGTCGAGTCTGAGGGGGGGTTTGGGGTGGGGGACAATTCTCCAATATTTTGAATTTGAACTGCAGTACCCATTTCAAATGCTAGCTGTCAATATTACATACTGCACCATTAATGTGTATAATTATTTTTTTTCCATTCAGTAAGATATATGCATAAACTACAACAGAAGTACATTTACCACATAAATCCTACAGTAGATATGAACCAAAAAGTGTGTTACTGAATAATGCTCAGATGATTATCTTCCAAAACTGCTAGACCAATCGCCCCAAAACATTTAATTGAAAGATCCACAGTCTCTTGGAACACATGGAAAGAAAACGTCATTTTATTTACATTTTGTTTTTGCAATATTCTGGTTTTCGCATAAAATTTGCAACCTGGATAAAGATAAGTATACCTTATCGCCCACTTTACTGCGACCTTATTCTGGAAGATTTCAGTTCATATTCTACATTGACATTAAAAAAGTAATAATAAAAAATAAAATAATAATAATAAAGGTGTCCAAGCCTTGAACCAATTTAAATAGCTCCATGATGAATCACAACAATTTGATTCAATGCACAAGAGCAAAATGAAAAAAGTATGTACTTCATATCTGAGGGAATTAACTATTTAATCCTTTAAAGCATCTACAAGGATTGTGAATTCTGTAATCAAACAATCTACGCTGATCGCTGGTGAAAGTGTGGAGCTGTGAAGCGGAATGAGAGTGAATGGAGTAAAACACATACCCGAGAACTGCAGAGCGAAACCCTGCTTGCTGGTAAAGAAGTCAGTTGTAAACTGCAGACTGACAGAGTTAAAGGTGCTGTGGAGGTCTGGAGGAAGTGTAGAGCCACTCAGCTCTCTCAGGAGCACACCTCCGTCCTGAGGCCCATCCCAGATCCGCAAAACATCGTGCACCTCTTCTGTGTGAAAGACCAGGAAATGCAACCTGTGGAGTTACACAAACAAACATAACATTAGACAGTTTAGATTAAAGAAGCTAATAGTTGGATGGAAGAGAGAAAAAGAGAGAAAGCAATCATATCTACAGTATTTGGCACCAAGGGGAAAGAGAAGTAATTGGAATCACGGTGTTAATTTGTACATTTTCACAGGTTTTTACAAGTTATATAATAATAATTTGTTCTACGAGAGATATGGTTAATTTGGAGTTGCCAGACCAGGAAATTAGCACTTGGATAGTACTTAATATTAGAAGTATATGAAAGTGAGAGACGAGAAGATAAAGAGAAAAATAAGACTCAAAAATAAGTGAAAATTAGTCGACTGACGCCTGCAAAATTTCATTTACGGGTAATACATATAAACAAGAATATTAATGAATGAGAGAAAATATCTTTTCAGCTTTAAGGTGGAACATGCAGCAATTTAAATCATTAACCTTTAAGAAACAGAAATTAAATAGGGACTTTCAAAAGTGATGACATGCCACTTTCAATCTGAGGGAAATGTACTTGTTTTCTGCAACCTAAATGCCAGAACCAGATTAACTTTACTAATGCACGAGGTACTGAATACATAAATAACAAAGTGTTCTCTACAGATAATTATAACAGATTGTCTCTACAGAAATGGCTCTGTATATTGTTGCTGCAGGTACTGCAATAAGGGGACATTAGGAAAACAGTTTTTTGCTTCACCTCTTAAGAAAAGTCTACTGCATTATGATGTACACTAAAGAAAAATTTACCAAGACTGCCAATTCTTTCGAATTATAGAAATGTACAACCAGAAACAAAAATCCAAATGACAAAATAAAACAAGGGCCAAAAAGCACAAAATCAAAAAGCACAATATACTAAATGAAAGGAAAATGAAATGAAATGAAATAGATTCAAGCTGGTTATTTTAAAACCCAACATGCTTCAGAAGTAGGTCACTTTTATCACACAGATCTTTAAAAATGGAAATACATTTGTCCCAAATAATTTCTTAGACATTTATGTGCAGAGCAATCTTTGGAACATTCTAGTAACTATAAGTAACTTTGCAACTACATGTCAACTACCAATCATTAGAATATTAGTAAACTGTCTGCTTAATATCTGCTAACTCTTGATTTTGATGGTCCACCAACAGAAATTCTACTGATTATTAGGAACTTACAAGCACGTCAACTTACTCTACTAACCCTAACCTAACAGTCACCGTACCATTTACAAAATGCTTTAAAGAAAAAAGATAAAAGTAAAAAATAAACAAATAAATAAAAAAAAATAGAACAATACAGACATTTAAAACAAAACTTGAAATAAATAAGTTCATATAAACCAATCTCAGTGTGACTGGAACGATTTGTAAGAGTTAAATCATCAACAGTTAGCAATTTGAAAGGAAATTATGTAAATGATGTCAGGAGCCTGCTTTTAAGAAACCGAAGTAAAAGCCCTTAACCAAAGAGGCAGCGGAGAACTTTGTCACACATACACAAACACAAAAGCTCATTAACACAGACCATGCTTCATTAACGCAGAATCAAAAAAAAAAAAAAAAAAAAAAATTGTATTTTCTGCAAAATAAACAGGAAGAGACAATGGGTCGAGTACAGCAATTCCATGAATTACCACAGTTCAGTGCTAAGTGAGCAAGAAAAAGAGATCATGTGTAAAAGCTGACCATATCTGTCATGGTTCACAGGCCTTTTACACATGGATGACTTCAGGGGCGGTATGAAAAGTATTGATGTCTCAAAAGCCAAGTTAGATACTTATTTCTAGAAAACAAACATGTACCCCATGACTCCAGTTATGTCCATCAAAAGGGGTTGTATTGAAAATGCAATCCTCCCATTTACAAACGACTGCTGTTGGATTGAAAATAACTAATTGTTATAGGCCATACATGTGTAGTATTTCCACTGAATTGTTGCCATGACAGCGCATACATACCAGCAGCAAAAACGCTTCGGCTTACTGTAATTCACGTAAGTGAATTAGCAGAGCTTCCCTTGGTTTCCACCTCTCTATGTGTGTGTGTTTCTCCACCCATAAAGATGTGAGTGGGAAGTATTTCTAAATCCCAGTTTCAATTTTAAATTGTGTGGGTTTTAGGATTTAAAAAATCCATCGATTCAGTATGAAAGACACACATAAACACACAATATACAGCAACAGTGTGAACTACAGGTATTTCACTCTGCACACAGTCTGGGTGTGAAATGAAAGCGACCAACAGTTATTTATAGCTGCGTATACACTAAAGAAAGTCCCTGCATCGTAAAGTCCCAATCACACTGACACCGACAAAGCAGCGGGAACTCATTCATTTTCAATGAGTCAGTGATTTCCACTGACAAGAATGACAGGATTCAGCGGCAACACAATGTAGCAAAGTTTGTCTGAGTAAAGTTTATGCAAATTAGGATATGTACACACACACATATATATATATATATATATTGTATTCATTGTTAAACTAGTGACCAACATAGTGACCAGCTATAACATCACAGTCAGTGTGAAGGGGGCTTAAGAGAGAGAGAGACCGGAAGAGGCAACGAGCCAAGCAGACAGATAAAGAAAGAGAAACATTATTCAATCCAGAAGTTCTAAAGGAGATTAATCAGCCTACAGCCAGAGTGCTATTACAAATCTGATAAAGAACCAAATTATTCCATCCCCCTCCACTCATTTGGCAACCCAAAGTTTTACCACACACACATTGTTGCTTTCTGTGAGGAAACGAGCACTTCAGAAAACCCCTCAAACTCCAACATCCATCGCATCACTGCCGACAGGACAGATCTGTGTCATGCTAATGATAAAACGCTAATCTATGCAAGTGGCGGCTGGTTTCTCAAGGGGAAGCAGGCACACAATGATGCACCCATTCCGTTAGTGCCAGCCAGCTTCCTCTTTAACTGCAAGATGCTAAAGCAGGTGTTACGTGCAGTTGATGGAATCAGCTTGTGTTGTATTTTGGATGCTGGTCTACTGGTGTCGCCAACAAGCTTCACCAGGAACTTCTATGTCAATGAGCTAATCTAGTATCAAACCAACAATAACCAACATAAACCAGCTGAAGTGTCACATCTTTTAAAATACATTTGTATATTCTCATTCTCACATTTTTATATTCTCAAAAAAAGTTTTGAAAAAGTTGAAACTCATCCAAAACCCCTCTAAAACTCCAGCAGATAAATAAATAAATAAATAAATAAAATACAAAAAAACAATATAAAATAAAATCCAGTAATTGAACAAATATTAGATTAAAAAGTTATTGCCTTGGCAACTATGGAAATAAATTTGAAGTAATAAAATAAAAATATAAAGGCACAATAACACTTACTAAAACTAACTAAATAAATAAAACTGAAAATATAAAAATTAAAACTCATTCAAAATAATAATAAACTATATCAGTACTCTTTCTTGCTCTAAAAAGATCAATTTAGTTAAATTTTCATGCTGGTGAAAATGGTTCGTTTCTGATGGTCATTAGGTTGAATACTTAACAACAGAAGATCAGTGCACAGTTAAACTTTGCTCACAGAATTATTTCATCTTCACATACTCTTTATTTATGTTTAATCCTTAATCAGACCAGAACAGATTCTGTGCTGATTCAGGCTGCTTTATTATGGCTAAAGCAGACTGAGCCAGTATGGGATAGTTCAACCCCCACCCAAAAAAAAAAAAACAAAAAAAAAAAAACACCATTTACTTACTCGTGTGTCTCAATTCTCAATTCAAAAGGGAATATTTTGAAGAAATGTTTCAACTGTCTGTCAACACATTGAATACTTTCATTGTATGGACATTTTTGAGAAATTTTCCAAAAACTTGTTTTTGTGTTCCACAGAAAAAAGAAAGTCAAACAGGTTTGGAATGACATTAGGGTGCGGAAATGGGATAAACTATCCTTTTAAGTTAAGAAAAAAAAAAAAAAACCCCATAAGAAACCCTCAGTACTCTTCCAAATTTTAACTACAGTTTTTCTTTAACATAAGGGGTTTCCTTGAACTCAGCACTGGCCGTGATGCTTAGCTAATTACCCTCAGTTTCAGGTCTTCGAGGAAGGAGAGAGGCAGGGATATTGAGTGGAGAACGAGGGTCTTGCCTGAACAAACATCATACTGGTACAGCTAATCCATACGCCACTATCGTTAACTAATCCTTGTGTTCATTTTTTATTTATTGAAATGCATTTTACTCTTTCGTCTATCCTTTCCTGTTTCTCTCTCTACTGCTCTACAACTCTTTCATGTAATCCTCGCTGATGGGATGGCGGTCGGTAGGGTTGTGGGGAGCGTTGGCAGGAGAGTGGGTGGTTACAGTCTGTCAGATTTGCATGTTAAATACAAAGGGGAAGGTGGAGGGAGATGAAAGACTAAACCCCACAAGATTTGATTTGTTCCCCTCAAACCACGCAAAATGTAGAGGTCAACTGCATCTCATGTGATGGAAAAATACTTTTGATCTCAACAGAGGTCATCCACAACCTGATTTCCTCTCTTTACTCTTTTTCAAAATCAACTACTTACTCAAAAACAAGCACAAGACTAAGCCAAGACTCCTGTCCTTCCAAATTAAACAACTAAAACCACAATTTTCAAGTTGGGCAAAAGAGGTAAGCAAAGTGTTGCATGAATCTTTAAGAAACAAAGTGGTTCAATTAGATGTCAAAGGAAGTGCCAAAGAGAGGGAGAAGGAGAGGAAGAAAGGCGAATGGAGAGGAGAGTTGTGTCATATGAATACCAAACAGCGCTGCTACCCCGGGAGTCTCGCCCGTGTTCCTGCTGCAATGACTTGGCAGACAGGGAGCGACGTGCGGTTTGTGAATGCATGTCTGTGGATGCATTTATTTGTTTATTCGTTAAACCAGGCAAGTCACTTGAGAACAAAATCTACATGGACGATATAGAAAGGACGGTGTTCATTATTCTGAAGGGAATGAAAAAAGGGAATAAATAATAAAATAATGAAAAGCACATTTGAAAACATACAAGACATTAAAAAAAAACAAGATATTAACATAAATAAGATGGCAATCTGTGAAAGCATGAAATGAATATCTAATGATTGTTAAGAACGTGAGAAGCATTTGCAGGTGTTTGTGAAAATGTCCATGATAAGAGTACTTGAGAAATTTATAGTTTCTTGAAACTCATTCGAGTCACTTTTTGAATATTAAGCAACCAGTGAAGGGTCTAGTGTATCTAGAGAAGAATCAAGTAATGTAGCATTTTTGTAAATAAATTTGGGAACAGTAGGGTTTAGAGATGGAGATGTCCTGTCTAAGGTGGACAGATTTGCATTTTCTAAGAAAACACCAGTGCTTACTAGATGGCAAGGATCAGAGCCGCTTTTGCGTAAAGGCTGTTATGTGTGAAGCAAGACAAATAGAAGCACATCACAATTCAGTATTAAAGTAAATGCAAAATATCTGAACTGAATCACAATTATATATGCAAATAATTCAAGAAAGAAGACCAATCACAATCCAAGATGAGGCTAGAATATTCTAGCCTCATCTTGGATTGTGATTGGTCTGTGATTGGTCTTGTGATTGGTTTATATATATATATATATATATATATATATATATATATATATATATATATATAGTCAACCCAAAATTTATTCAGACACCTTGAACATTTCATTCATTAATACAGTTTATTCACTATAGTTAAAAAAAAAAAAAAATGGTAATAAAATATGATATATGAGATATATATCAAAATTTGTTTGTCATGGATCTCTGATTGGTAGAATCTTTTTGCAGAATCATGGATAATTTAGTTTTACCACCAGGAATTACACTGTTAAACACAATTATTTTGAAAACAAGTTAAATAATGTGCGATGATGGCTTCAATGAAAGCATATAGCATTGATTAACTCACAGTAGGTCTGTTTAGTCTGTTTTAACATTGAAGAATTGATTTGTAGATTTGTATATAAATGAATTTCCTTACAGATTAATTTAATTTTTACTTTCGGAACCCGACTGTTGCACTCTATTACAATGATGCAATCACTTGCGGTAAGATCATTGTAAGTCAACAGGAGATTCTGAAGAAGAAAACAAAATAATGTCAGAATATCAATACAGTGCTGCCTTGCAATCACTGCAATGATGGTCCTCATCTCTCATGGCAGGAGAGTATAGAACATCAAACCACTCAAGGGCACCTTTATACACATATCTGTGCAGGACATCTCCATTATCCCTTATGGGTATGACTGCAATTTGGATGGAAGCTATTTGATTGAAGGAGAGGACGAGTTTTGAATGTGGTTAAAAAAAAAAAAAAAAAAAAAAAGCCAGATTCAGTCCCAGACCATGACCTGTTTGTCTAAGAACCAGGCTATTTTAATGAACTGGAATAGAGAAAGTGAATCATTTATTGCATCATTCATGTTGCTCAAAGCAGTTTTTCCAGAGCAGTGAAAGTCTAAGAGAAGATGGTTTCAAAAGGTCTCAAGGTCAAGGCCACAAGATCAAGACTCAAACTCAGTTAGCGTCTTTAATTCCAGAAAGACGTCCTTGGAAAACAAACTTTATCAGAGAGGCCATGCTTGTTGGCTAGCTTCACCAGTTAAATTCTGCTGATGAATAGTATGGCTATGTTAGACCTGCTAGATCAGCACCAAACCAACAATAACCAGCACAAAACAGCCTAGAAATTCATGTTAGTCTAGCATTTGTCTAGTAATAAATAAATAAATAAATAAATACAGACTGTAATTCATTACATAACATTAAAATGTAAGTAAATAAATAAATAAAAAACTTCATTTAGAGTAGAGTGGGTGGAACTAGCTGATGCATTAATGATTAGTTATCTTTATCTGCAGTGTAGGCAGATTGTATAAGTGTAAGAAGCAGTTCTCAGTCTGATTCAGCAGATATGAGGTCCTGGCCACCTTAAAAACAAGTGCACAGCACTTTCTAACCACAATGCACGGTCTCCTCCCTTCACCGCTGTCAGCCATCCCCACTGCAAAGTGCTCCCAGGAGAACACCGGCAGGAGAGCCATCCGGGTGTTTATCATCAGATTATCCTCGGTGCGCGTGAGCACATTTCCTCCATTTAGCAAAGTATTGGATTTTGGGGTACATTAACCTTTTAGAAAAATTGTGAGTTTCAAACTTTGACAGTTTGTATATTGAGAGTAATGACCAAGCAGACATTGCAAGTGAGACGGCACAATTTCACAGCTCATTAAAAATTAGCCTCATTAATTGATTGATCAACTCTAGACTCTTCAGGGGTCCTTCTCTCCCCTGTGCCTGTCCAACCTGCTAAAAAAAACAAAAAAAAAACGATCAGATCATTTATGCACAGGCATTCTAGCCACTTGCCCATGCTCGCACATCCGGGGGGCAAATACGATGAGGAGAAATATATATATTATTATTATTATTATTATTATTATTTCACTCTAATGCTAAAACTCTGCACGACAATCACTTTATAGATTAATAAAATATATAATATTGGTATAATATTGTTGCTGTCGGGCAGAAGCTTGTATCTCCATATTTTGTCATAATTCATTACTATTGGTCACCCTTTACGTCTGTCTGTGGGTTTTGCAAATATTTAACCAATAAAAAGTATTGAAAAGAGCATTGGATCCTCAAACTGTCAGTAAAACCTCATAACTTCACCCTGCCTCTATCATGAATCAAGTGCCACACACAGTTTGGACCAGTGTTGCCAATTGGGCTACTTTTACACTGGGGTTTATTTTGCCTATGTCACAATATGAGGTAAATCCAGCCCTGTCTATACTCCAAAAACAATTTTCACGCTTGTCCAGGCTGGTTTATGCTGGTCTGGTGCTGGTCTAGCTAATGGAACAACATAATGATGATGTTCATTAGCATCTTGGCTGGTCAAGCTGGTCGATGTTGCTGATTAAGCTACTAAAGAAGCACACAGTCATGCCAGTGGTGCTGGAGGCAGGACTATTATTCCCAGCATACACCACATGAATAAATAATGCAAAAAAACTGCTGTTCTGTATTATTTGCACTGGTTTTGTTGTTGCGTTTGAAGTTATGCGTCATGTGGTGTGACTGCAACCCTGTCCTTAAATATGATGTTAAGCATCCCGCAAGCCAAGACATATTGACAATTTTTGTACCCTGAGCTCCCAAGACTATTGTTAGCCGGGTAACCATTACATGCATTAAAAGCAGAATACCCTACTGACAAACCAACAACTTTCCCACTCTGATATTCATTCTGTATCTAACATTATTGTTAATGTGTGAGACATATTCATTCTAAAAGTGAGACCTGCGAGTTTCAGTGAGAAGTGTTTGCAAAAATAGAGAAAAAAAAAAAAAAAAAAAAACTGAAACAAGGCTTAAATACATTTGCATTCCTTTATGTCCAAACTAACTATAATAATTAGTTAAAATGGCCACAAATTCATTTTAGTTTGATCCATGATACATCATAACTTGAAACCTTTATGCCCTGCCTTTATTAAGAATGAAAATGCTACACAACATGTAATTATATATAATATTATAGTTGTCAATCTAGGTGACTTCACTTCTGGTTCAATGGTAAAAATAGATTGCAGGAGAACAAATGGAGAGGAGTACGACGACAATGAATAGAACAAGCCAAAAAAAGGGAAAAAAAAAAAAAAAAAAAGGAGAGAAGAAATGTGTGTAAACTTTGACAAGATGGGATGGGAACAAGAAGAGAACAGGGCTAATTTATGACTTGAAGGATTTAGAGGAAGAGAAAAAGAGGTTGATAAAATAGCAGAATAGGGAAGAGGGACCCCAGCTTCCGTTAATTCCTCAGATTTCTTTCGTGACTGCAGATGAGCCTTGAGTGTGACAGTACGATCCTTTGAGCTGCGACACGAATGTTCCAAACCGGCTCTGGAACAGCAGGCTTAACCGATGTCTAATCCCACGTGGATGAGAACATTTGGGGCTAGGCAGTATATCTTTCTGTGTGTATGTGTGTGTGAGTGAGTGCGTGTGTGAAGTGGCTGCTGAAAGTAATTATCACCTTTGCCAAACAAAGGCATCTCAGACGTGGAGATGTGTCTGTGATGAAAGAATGATGAAATATCGCCTGCACCCCCTGCCTCATGAAACCCCAAAGTGTGTCCCTGCCCGTCAACATCCTGCCACATCATACAACCATCCCAGTCCACCCTTACACATCCTTTTATGTCTCCACACTCAGACTTTTCCATCAGCCCCTCTGGATAAGGAAGTCCACCAGAACAGGACAGCTGGAGCTGGGCGATATCACAGCATACACCCTATGACAGTACAAATGTATCACCTATTATATAGAGATATATAGCACTTATACTGGGGTATGTCTAATTCAAAAAAAAAAAAAAAAAAAAAAAATTCATCAAACTATATAAAATATAGTTAAAATATAAATATATAAATAAAATATAGCACACACTCCAAAGTGTGTTGCAGATGGCGCTTGCAGTGTATACAACTTTATTAATTAAAATGGTAGCAATTTCAGTTTGACACATCATATAATACAGCAGCATAAAAAAAAAGAATTTTATAGACTTATATAATCTATTTCATATTCAGCAAGAATGCATTAATTTATAAAAAGTGACTGAAGACAATATTTCTAAACCAACCCCAGCGTTTTTAATGGTAGTTTATGTTTGTTTATATATAATATAATAATATAATTTATAGATTTATTACTTAAAAGGGAGTGTTTCATAATATATGCCATTACTGTGACACAAAATTACTGTTATATAAGGGTTGATTTTGGTCATACACCAGTCTATCCCTAAGGACATAATCTCAATCCCATTGCATTGCAAATGATCTTGAATAATTGATTGCTCGAGATGAGATCAAAGAAATGTATGTGCATACCTTACACTGGGGAACTAGGTCTGAGACTGGAAGGTACCCAATCTATTAATTATACTGTGCCTGTGGAGGGGGATCTCATAATAACACTAAGCACAGACATACAGGAAGAGGATAAACACAGACACATTCTAACACCTCATTACATGACCTGCGATACTCATACGTGTTCATAAAGTTGTACTAGATATACTTAAATAAATAGCACATCACACACAAATGCACTCTAACAGCTGTTTAGTGTTGACAAACAAGCTTTTTTGGAAATAATTTCTGCTGCTTGCAGAATGAAGTATTGGAACATGATTTCCAACTAATACGATTTTAAATAACTCACACACTACTCTCAAGTTTAGACATGTTTACAGCTAACACGTTTCAGTGGTAAACACTTTGCCACTAAAGGAAAACATGACTGTACATGGGGTGTTATGCAGATATTGGTAAAGGGGTAGCCGAATGCACAGATCCAATATACTGTTACACATGCGATTTATTTCATAACTGTTTATGTTCACTTAAGACATAACCGACTGTGTTTAAGCGAATACTCACCAAACCAGGCATTTTGACATATTTCTGTGTGCATTTAACCATTTATCTCTTTCGCGGCTTAATGCAGTTTGATTCATTTTATTACTGAGCGCGTCCTGCAGTTTAGTAACAATAGACTGTGTTTTACAACAATCACTGATTTGGATGTTAAAGGGGTCATATTATGAAAATCTGACTTTTCCCATGTTTAAGTGCTATAATCACATCTCTGGTGCACCTACCAAACCAGAAAATGTGAAAAAGGATAACCCAGTAATTTTGTTTTGGTAAGCTCGTCTCTGCAAGCATGTGACAAATCGCGCCGTTCTGATTTTGCTCCCTTTGTGACATAGGAAGGGGATCTTATTATAATATTTCTGCCCCTTGAATCTGTATGTTTCCACCCACGGCACCGCCATTGTTTTTGCAAGCGACAATGAGTAACACTGGTCCTGGAGTGCAGCAGCAGCTGTTCTGCACAGTTTAGCTACAACCCTGATCAAACACACTTGAAAGTATTCAGGATTACTAAAGCTAAATGAAGGAAGGTGAGTTGGATCGGAGCAAAACCCTGCAGGACAGCAGCACTCAAGAACGACCGTCCCTGAGCTTCTGATATGTCTCAGCTATGTAAACATTATCACTGATCTGTTAACGGCTATAATAGTAAACATATGAGACTCCAAAAGCTCATGGCATCTTAACCACTAAGGACACAGTGGTGTCATTTTATTTATGAAGGGAATGTGTCCAGATAAATTCATATACCAGTATGTGTGAGTTATTTTACACCAGATTGCTTTGCACACGAGGGTCAGTAAAACACCGGATTTGCACAGAAGTTGATTCTCAAAGATGGATCAATACCAACTGTTCATGATCCAATTTCATATATTTCGTGATGTTTGTAAATTGTCTTTCTGAATGTGTTTCGTTAGCATGTTGCTAATGTACTGTAGAATGTGGTTAAAGTTACCATTGTTTCTTACTTTATTCACGGAGACCCGGTCATGTCGTTATTTTTATTTTTATCCCGAAAACGCTTGCAGTCTGTATAATTCATCGACACATCTTCATTCTTATTGAGTCTCTCCAACAGTGTGTAGCTTTAACCACATTAGCCGTGCAGCACTCTATCAAACTCATTCAGAATCGAATCAATGTTAGCAAACATCCACAAAATACATGCCATACCTACGTGATCTGATATGCTGCATCATGGACAGTTTGTAATGATCCATTTTGAGAGTTATATTTTCTGTGTGAACTTCTCCTGTATTATTTATGCAGGAATCACAAGCTTGGGGGGCGGGGAGCACAAGCTCATTTGCATTTAAAGGCACACACACCAAATCAGTGCATTTTTTCTCCCACCCAAAAATAGGCAGTTAAAACATGGTATAGTAAAAAATCCATGGGGTATTTTGAGCTGAAACTTCTCAGACACATTCTGGGGACACCAGAGACTTATATTACATCTTGTAAAAAGGGGCATAATAGGTCACCTTTAAGTTTTGCTTTTAGAGAGGAACAAAAGTGCACCACTATGAAGGTAAGAAAAGCACTAATATCGCATAGCCCTAGTTTCCTGCCGTCATCGCTGAAGGGTTGCTGTCATTGCAATCTCCTCGCAATGACATAGCAATTTTTTTTAATTTATTTTTTTATTTGTAGAACTGCCAGACCAGTGAATGTAGCGAAGCAATTTTAGCTGCGCATAGAACAATTGTCTTGCAATTGTATCTGACAAATATCATGGATTCAACAAAAATATTGAGAAGCACAACCGTTTTCAACAATGATAATAAGAAATGCTTCTTGATCACCAAATCAGTATATTAGAATGATTTCTGAAGAATCATGTGACACTGAAGATGCCATCATATGAATAAATTTCATTTTAAATATAATAAAATAGAAAACAGTTATTTTAAATTGTAATAATATTTCACATTACTATTGTTTTTACTGTGGTTTTGATCAAATTAATGCAGCCTTGGTTAGCATTAGGAACTTATTAAAAAAAAAAAAAAAAAAAAAAAAAAAAAAAACTTACAGACCCAAATGAATTCAGGTAAATTGAGACACTTTTTGCCTTTGAGATGATTGGGAAAAATATAAATAAAATAATCCATGAGAGGCCACTTGTTGCAGTGATTTAGGGGTTAACAGGGTTTCAGGCACTCAACATTTGTGCTTAAGAACACTGTGATAACATTGTTTTTTGTGGCAATTATTACATGACACTGACTAAGTACAGGCTTCAAGCAGGCAACATCTTAATATCAGACTGTATTAAATTACATGATTATACAAAAAATGGACAGGTGACCTGAATTATTGCATATGGCTTGCTTGAGCGTCTGGAGGGGTGTACCAACGTTTGATACTCAATAACCCTTATGATATAATTACACTCGCCTCATTGCTCATTTCCAACAATTTATGGACACAAAGGATACAGGATAAAAGGGAAATCTGATTGAGCTTTCCACATCTTCAAGGCACCTTACAAATCCCTCAGCGCAGCAACACCAAATCAAATGTCAATTCTTAACCACTTTAACACAGCAAGAAAGCAGTGTCTGGGAGCTTTTAAAGTGTCTAGATAAAGGGCGGGGATAGTATCTGATAAACAGCACAATTAAAGCCCGGGACAAATTAGGCAGAGCTCAGCGGCGAGATTTCATGCAAAATTACGCTGGCGAAACGAGTGGCAATTAACAAGGGGGCATGTTCATTCATTAGTGCAAAAGGGAGCGATTTGCTGGGGAAGGGAAGAGGTCAGCCTGTAGGACTGCCAAAGTGCTAATGTCCTCCTAGCTTTTCTGAGCCCTGCTGACTGTGACAGCACGATGAACAATACTGGCATGCGCAGAGCTACTGCTCAGCCTGCCAGCCAATCGGTGCTTGAGGCTAAGGCGAGAGTTGACAAAATCACCATCAAACCAATTAGATGCAGTATGGCATGCGTGGTGGGATAGAAGGATGGACATCTTGAGTCTCTTAATGAAATGGTTTTTTTTTTTTTTTTTTTTTAAGTAAACAACGAATGTCTTTAAAAAATAAATAAATAAATAAAACATTGTGCTCCTGCTTCATTAATACCAATTATTAGGCAGGAATATCTAAATTTATATCTAAACATTTCAAACCAAAATGGCAGCTACTCTTCTTGTTATCAAGGTCATGGCCTCCTATCAGTAGCAACAATATGACTCTTGATATATCAATAATAAAAAGCAGAACTTGACTCTTCTGAAAGTTCAAATCATGTCAATTCTTCATTACGTCATTTAAATGGCATAATACACAATTAATCTATCTATATCTATCTATCTATCTCTATCTATCTATCTATATCTATATATATATATATATATATATATATCTATCTATATATATATATATATATATATATATATATATATCTATATATCTATATATATTTGTCAGGGGTTTGTGTGTGGGTTAGGTTTATAGTATTTATAACTAGCTGTATAACTAGGTGCATATAAAAACAATATAAGTCTATGGAATGTCCCCATTTAGACAGCTAAGTAAATATGTAACAAATATGGTGAACAATGGTACTCCTTTCATGGAATGACTCAATTAAGGAACTTCCCAGAGCTTAGGATCATCAGCAAGGGTTAATGGCTTGAAATTCAAGGTTGAAGATATTGAATGAAAGATAAGATTGGAAGTTACATTTCAAGGCAGATGAAGATATCAAAAGACAAACAGCGTGATGAAGGGACAGATGGTGAGGAGGGGGGTAATGGAAGAGTAGATACCCACCCGATGGTGCTTCCAAGTGCCGCCTCAATAGTCCAGACACAGTGCAAGTTATGCTCATAAGGCGCTGGGTAACCAGGAGACAGAATCCGGCCCATGGGCTCATCTTTAATCGTTCCTCCACACTCGGCTGGGTGAAGAAAGAGATAAACAAAAGCACCATCCTTCAATGACAGCTCACAGCTCTTAAGCACAAAATAAATAAATAAACACAGTGGGGTCCAAATATCTGATGCCACTAGTGAAAGTTTTTCTCTTGTAAAATTGAAATTATTTAATAAATACATTTTTAAATATAATATAACATAATATAATTTTTGTTAATTTTACATTTTAACATTGATTATCAGGTTTGAATTAGATTTTAAAATCACAAATTTTCATTGTAGACTATGCATGACTGAATGTCAATAATTGAAAAATTTCAGGTCTTTGGTGTCAATGTTCTAAAACTGACTAAAAATGAATCTCACTTTAAAAACAAGAGGAGGAAAAAAGCCTTTAAGTGAGAGGTCCACTTCCGTAGGGGATTCTGCATCCATATCTAAGGCCTTGTCCATACTAATACGTTTTTCTTTGAAAACACATCTTTTTCTGTCCGTTTTGGCCTTCCGTCCACACTGAGATGGCGTTTTTGTCAATGAAGATGGAGCTTTTTGAAAACTGGATAAATTTCGCGTTGTAGTGTGAACTGTGAAAACGGAGGTATTCGAAAATGATGATGCATGTTTAGTCATGTGATGCATATTGTACCCATAGATATCTATGGTTATAGCGGCATTGTTGTGTCTGCTATTTACATTCATAGTGTTGCTAAAGTAAAATGTTCCTTTGTAGAATTTTTCTTCAAAGATGCCAGAAAATGTACTCGCAATTGCTGTCCTGTGGCAAAATATGCCGACAATTGCGTTTTAGACCAAACAATTTTGAGTGCAACCTGGATGCAACAGTGAGTGGTGGGATATTTTGCTAATAAAACGACTGTGCCAGAAGAATAGAGTGAGAACTTTATTATCTCTGCTCTCTTGGTATCATCTTGTGAGCTTTTATTATATTTTACGCATGTGCAGTTAGGTGATTTAATCATTTTCAGACGTTACTAGTGTGGATGAGCAACTTTGGAAAATCTAAGTGTAGACGGGGAGCATTTTGAAACAAAAACACTGTTTTCAAATGTATCCGGATTAATGTAGACATAGCCTAAATCCCTCAAGAAAGGATTGTACACAGTGTGCTGTAAAGCGATGCATCATCAGGTGGAAGGGCACGTATAACTTTCCACTTTAAAAGAATACATTCAGCACTGAGCAGAGCTTTATGAGTGATGAGCAGAATAATGTGGCCGTATATCACCTCCAGGATTGAGCCTTCCCTGGGGAGGGCATATTTCCTTTGGCTAATATCACTGATAGTGTTGGTAATATGTCCTGCACCAGACATGACTATCCATCTTGCACTGGGGCAATGGTGGTGTTGGTGGTAGCGGGCAGTGGGGAAACAAATCACTTGTTTGTCAGGAGGTTGGGCCCAGTGCGTGTGACAGTTCCAGTTTCATGGATCAGGAAGTTCTGAGAGTCTTATTTCCAACTCCTGCCATCATCATGATCATTTCAAGAGGTCAAATGCATGCGCCCTTACACAGTATACACTCGTACATACACATATACACTCTTTGGACAGGGCCAGGACAGGATTCAGAGTAAATCTCAATAAGATCAAAAAAGTCTGTCAATATTGCAGCAACACACTCTGCAGTGTATGGTGAAAAGGTTTGAAGTGCTTACACTTTTGGATGCAAAATATGTTACCAAAATATTTTAGAATAAGGTTAGAATAATTGTGCTCTCATTCTAATACACACCAGCACTCATTCATTGAAGTCTGTGAAGTTAAATATACTGTAGACTCGCTTGCTTTTAGGATAATCCTTTATGCAAAATGGAAATACTGTGAATTTGTAAAATTTACAGGCAAGTATACAACAATAAATGTAAGTTGTGCGCTGAATAATACGCATCTCAAACGCATTAAACAACATATGCATCTGACAGTAGGGTAAGCCATGTAGGTTTATGGTTTAGTTTGAAGCGCTAATATAAGGCACGTCTCATGTTTAGGATAAATTGGGTCGTGCACTTATCTGGCAGCAGCTTACTCTGTGTCCTTCATTATTTTTCAGATATCTAAACGATATTGTCTTATCCTGGGAGGGAACTGAGTTTAAAATTACATTCCACAGACAGAGTTGTTCTGCACGTGCAGTGGTTCAAGCACTGTATTCATTCGGTACACATACATACCAAACCAAAAGCCCCGGACTGAAAACCGTTACACACATATTACAATATACTTTACACATACAAGTAATAATGATATTTTTCATCGATCCTTGGGTTTTGACAGGTATCCAGCCTGCAGACAGGCTCTCTAGTGCATAAATTTTGTAATTAGTCACCTTTCTTACAAGCAACCGTTTTACTCACAAAAGTTTCTATGTAAATGTATAAAGTAATCTGTTTTAAAAATGTGGCTCGAGGACACAAAATATGTTAATTTGAAAATCCCAAATTTTATTTGTGTATAGTTGATTATAAACATTTTAGTCATATCCGTCTACTGCATGTTCAGTGATGGTTATAATTAAAACATACTGAATTTAAAACAAAGACTCAAAGTCTTAAAGTATTGTGGTGACTGATGAAAGGACAAATGACTATAGTTGAGGCCAATTACATTTTACATTTTACAAATGGATTTCACTGGGTCTTGAATTGAAACATAACTTCTGTCAGGATCACTATTGTCAAAGATGATTGACAATTAGCATACAGTTTGGATCAGTCAGTATGGTTCTGTTCTGGGTAAGAACAGCCTAGCATGGATAAGAGCAGGAAGAGCAGCAATAACCCCCTTAGGGTAAACAGAACAGAACCAACATAATCTATTGGAGATATCTTTAATGATCAAATTTAATGTACAACATATTTCAAGAATTAGTCTGATTTGAATGGGAATCAGAAGGCAAAGTTCTGAATGGATGAGAGGAGAGGTTGGGGATGGAGGAGGGTAATTATCTCCTGAGCAACGTGATAAAGCTGCTAATAATACTGATGGACCTTATATGCTGTGATAGGCCTCGTATTCCTATAGATAGACGTGGATCAGCTGAAAGTCAGCTGATGCGAGTTTGACTGACGTGACCTGCAAGAATTAATGCTACGCTTGATTTTTGATTGGGTTGTTAGCTTGGTAAGATGATTTATTTATTTCTTATAAAAGGGGAGATTGGACACTTTTAAGTAAAAAGAAGGAAAGATTTGCAGAGAAATAAAGAATTGTAGGAAAAAATAAGAATTCAGCAAGTGCTATTTCTCCAAAACAGTACTGAAGTATAGGAATGAAGCACAATCAAGTCAGTGGAGGGGCATTTCGCACATTTGTTCCGGACACTTTACCTACACGCATTTCTCCTTGAGTCTCGGTCAAGCAATGACACAAATAACACGGTGGCCAGTGTTTGTAGTCATGTGAGATATACATGTCACAGCACGCAAGTGCAATGTGTTCAAATGCCCACTTTAGTCTCTCAAGCCATTGTCATACATACTGAAGGGTATAATCATAGACAGAGACACACTTTTCAGCATTTCTGTTGGTGCAGCATAGAAAAAAAAAAAAAAAAAAAAATTGGAGAAGGACAGAATGTGAGAGAAAAGTGAAAAAAAGTAGTGTGAGAATCTCTGCAATGAACTATTTTCTTAATCAGTATGTTAATCTTGTTTTCCAGTACAAACATCTAAACCTTCTTAAAACAAGATATATTGATTACTTACAAAATTGTAAGCAAAATTGTTTAAGATATTAGTTGTTTAAACAGAATATATCTTAAATTCAGTTCACTTTCTTAGCCAACAGCTAATGTATGTTTTTTTTTAGGATGATTATCTATTTGTACTGAAAGACAAGACATAAATACGGATTACTTTTTTTTATTATTATTATTATTTTTGCAGCGCTCAAATTGCACACTACTGAGATGTTCTGGATCACAGCCTTCTGTCCCTTCTCTGGGAATCAAAGGTTTCAGAAACTGGATAAAAATGAGAAAGAAAATCGAGAATGAAAACACACATTAAACAAGATTTTTCATTTATTTTGTATATCTCAAAGTTGAGATTTGTAACTTTTTTCTTTCTTTTTACTTTCATCTGTCTCTCTTGCTCTTTTTTTTCCTGCAGTTCTTTCTTTCTTTCTTCTTTCTGACAAATCTTCCCATAGTGGACAGCAGAGCCATAAATCACAATGAAACAAACCCATCTTCTTCAACTCCTGAGATGACCTGCTTCGTAAGTCATAAAACTACATTTCTTGCTCTCTCATTCTCTCCTGCTCTCTCCTCCCCTCTCTCTTTCTCTTATTCTCACCAACTTCTCATTTCTCACTGTCCACCCTCTGTTTTCTACAGTACTAGTTAGTCTCCTGTTATGGCGGATGAAAAATATTTGCTCATGCCTTTACAGTTCCATTTCTCCCCTCTCTATATAAGCATTTCAATTTTGCCTAAAGGTCTCTATAGGCTCAGGTGGGAAAGCACTATAATTCAAAATTCAACAGCACTGCAGAAGCGGGTCTGTGATAAACTCACACTGAGCAAAACCCAGGCTGAGTTTAAGGGTGGGTGGTAGAAGATGCACACACATGAAGAAATAAAAAGAGCGCTCAAATTAATCGAACTCTCTCCGCTTTGGGGGTTCATATTCATGAAGCAATTTCTCAGAGTGTATCATAGAAGGCCATGTGGCAGATTTAAAGTTTGTGATGAAATACTAATACAGCTAGAGGAAGTGATGAGAAACCCAACCATGAACTATAAACTCTTCCACAGAAAAACAGTATATATAAAGCATATAAGAATGAAAGGCTTTTAAGATTATTGGCTACATTCAGTAAATGATTACTCTTGACTGGTAGCATATTTATCAGTTAACTAACCTAACATCTGATATGGCAGTACACATGGTACAATTATGTTTGCTGATAGACAGCCACGCAGTAATTAGCTCTACTGAGGAAGGCACTGTCACTGAGTGTGAGTATTTAGTGTCTTACCCACACACAGTGGAAGGGGGCTGTCCCATGCTCTCCTCTCCCCTCTGAGACATGTCAAAACCTCCGGGCCCTTTAAACTGTAGCCAGGATCACAGCTATATGACACCGTGCTGCCTGCGAAGTGACCTTTGTCCTCCCGTTTAAAGCCAAACTGAGGCACACCTGGGTCCTCACATTTCACCAACTCAAAACCTGCAAAAAAGAAAGTAAAAAAAGTGTGTCCTTGAAAACCTCTCCTCTGGTATATATATAAAGTATACATAATTCCTAAATCCCTTAAAAGGGAATTATTTACATATAAATCTTAAGGAATGTGTATATATACCATGGTTAATACACATGGTCTTAATACTCAATTCTGAATGTAGTTCCAGTTTAATCAATCTATCTATCTATCTATCTATCTATCTATCTATCTATCTACCTACCTACCTATCTATCTATCTGTCTGTCTGTCTGTCTATCTATCTATCTATCTATCTATCTACCTATCTATCTATCTGTCTGTCTGTCTGTCTGTCTGTCTATCTATCTATCTACCTATCTATCTATCACTGTACTGCTGTCAGATGTCAGTGTACTACTCACTGGTGAAGTGCAGCTCAAAACCTTTGCTGGTATTGTCACTATTACTAATGAACTCTAGCCACATGGTGCTGGACGTGCTGTTTAAAGTGACATCCATCAGCTCTGTGCCTGTGAATATTCCCAGCAGTCGAGCACTGTTACTGTTACCATCATACACCTGAAAGACACATAAAACAGACCCATACAGTCATTGCAGAATTTACAAACAAACTTTGCACAAATGCACACTAAGTCACAAACACCTTAAGCATGTCATCCTCCTCCAGGCGGAAATCCCGTGCTCGGAGCTGGATGCCTTTACCGGGTTGGGTTTGGATGGAGTAGATGCACTCATGATTGTTACCGTAATAACCAGGGTAGTTTGGAGAGAGTAAAACTCCTTGTTTCCCAGTTACAGATGATCCGCATTCAGCTGCAGAAAGGGAGGTAAGAAGTCAAATGACCTCTGACGAATTACCCATGATCTCAGTATAAACATAAACACACATTATACACTCATGCTGGCAGACAGGGGGTATTGTGTGTTTCTGAATGAGTGCAAATCAATTTCTGCACCTAATTCTGCTCAAATATTAAACCACACAAATTGAAATTTAAACTTTTTGACAATGACAATGCTGCGAGGGTTGCAGGTCTGTTCTGATAAGATGCGAATGCAAATAATTAAATACAACTGACAAAAGCTAATTATAGACGATACCTATCTTATGGACGATAACTGATAAATTAAGTGTTTTAATTACTACAAGTCATTTAGTCATCACAACATTATAATGTACAATATGAAGATTAGTTTTTAATTTTGAGATTTGCTAAATATTACATTAAAGAGTGTTATTAAAATAGTGTTTTAAAAGTGTTTTATGTGAGCATTAAATGAACTATTAAATATCCTGGTAAATAAAAAATAAAATATCGACCAATAACTGATACTGTATGTGATCAATGTCATGCGTCGCTACTAACAACATGATTTTTCTTGATTAAAATTGATGATAAAAAATATTAGGTATACCCAAAAGGCCTTAAGTGTAATGAACCATTCGTTATTTATTTAAATGCGCACATTTAAATACAAGCACATTGACAAAAACATAAACATATGTTTAGAAATGAGCTGACCTAGTTGCACAAGAGTCGTAAACAAATATGAAGCAAGGATAAGCCAGATATTGCAGCAGAAAACACATAATACCTAACTACTTACTTGAAAGTCAAAATCATAATGTTAACAAATTAAATTCTAAATTTAGCATCTAAGTTATTCCAACAAAAAATTAATTGAAGAAGTCTGGCCTCCAATATACTTATATGCAGATATCTACTATTATATTAATGCTGATTAAGCATTAGACAAAATTTGGGGTTGGAGCTCGTTCTCGTTCTGTTTCTCTCTCTTTTTTTAGATGGTGAGTCATATCCTTGAGTCTGTGAATCTGGCATCCAGCAGAACTCTGAAATTGGGCTGCTTTAGCCATTTACTTTGAGATATGTAGTTTTTAGTGCACTCTGAAATGTGTTGTTGTGCGTAAGCGTGCATCTCTAAGAACATGAGGGGAAATATGTTGTATAATTTGCGAACAAAGCAAAATGAAAAGCATGTGACCACCTACCAACACACCTTGGCAGAGGGGAACTCCACACCCGCCGACGCCCCCCTAGACACACCACCCTCGCTGGCCCCTCGAGACGATACCCCGGAAAACAGGAGAAGATAAGCGCATCCCCCACCCCGAACTGCAGCCCTTTACGAGTGCTGAAGGGGGGGACGCCGGGATCTTCACAAGGCTCAAGATCGTATTCTGAAAGCAGCAGGAGAAGGATTGATATTTTGTAGCTTCTTCTGTTACAAATGTCATGTTGTTTGAGCGACTTTACAAAGCTCTCTACCTGAGAAAGTGATGTTAAAGCCCTCATAGGACACAGAGAAGTCTGAGAGGAAACGGATCTGAGCGGTGTAGTTGCCAAAGAGTCCAGCGCTAAGAGGGGGCGGCAGCGTAGACCCGGTCAATCTCCACAGGGGTTGAGAGAAACTACCATTTTCTGTGACTAAAAGGTGGTCGTGCGGACTCTCCAAGTGAAAGGTGTGGAAGGTAAACTGGACACCTGCGGAGAATGAGAGGAGAAGAAAAACACTAAATATATATCAACGGTTTAAGAGTTCATGAGGGTTTCAGCCACATACAGTTGCAGAAAAACATATGTCAAACCTTTGGATTTACCTGGAATCCTAGTCCTAAAAATGTATCACAATAGACAAAATGCACAAGCAATGATACATTTTCAACTCTGTACTGAACACACCATGTAAACACTCACAGTGCAAGGTGGAAAAAGCTTGTCAATCCCTAGGCTAATGATTTCTCCAAAAGTTGGTGTCAGCTAACCTGTTCAATCAATGAGATGAGATTGGAGGTGTTAGTCAGAGCTGCTCTGTTCTATAAAAAAGAAATGCTCAATTTTGGAGTTTGTTATTCAAAAGAAGCATTGCCTCATGTGAACTGCATCTCGAACAAAAGAGGTCTCTGAACGGCAAAGAGGAAGGTTTGTTGACTTACATAAAGCTAGAAAAGGTTTGAAAAATATCTCTAAAAAGCCTTGATGTTTATCAGTTGATGGTAAGACAAGCTACAGCTTCTCTTCCTAGGAGTGGGCGTTCTTGCAAGAAGAACACTAGAGTGTCAGCTAAAGACTTATATCTAGAGAAATATCTGGAACATGCTAACATTTCAGTCAACGTGATTATGATACAGAAAACGCTGGAAGAAGAACAGTGGAAGAAGAATCAAAGCCTCTTGTTTGAAGTCCACAAGAGTATGTGGATGTTCCACAGAGGACAGATCAAACCAGAGTTGTTTAGGGAAAACAAAAAAGATTTCAAAATTAAAGTATGGAGGGCCATCATGGTTTTTTGTTGCCTCAATTCCTGAGCCACTTGTAATCATAGAAGGAAAAATGAAAGTAGAAAATGTGTCTTCTGGAGTGACCTTCAAAAAGATTGTAAAGATTTGGCATGACCTCATGGGAGAGTGATTCATGCCGTAGACATCAGAAGAATATAACTGAACTGAACCAGTTTTGTAAAGAGAAATGGTGCAAATGTTGTTCAGGTCTGATCTACAATTACAGAAACCATTTGGAGGAAATTGTAGATGCCAAAAGAGCGTGAAACGGTTATTAAATCCAAACTCTTTCCATCTCGTACTGTTTACAATATGTGTTCAATAAAGACATGTAAACATATTACACTGTAAACCCTAATGCTAAAAATAATTATTTGGTTTGAGTAGGGCAAACTCAAATTAAACAAATTAGTTCAATCAAATTAACTTTTTACAAAATTGAAATCTGCCAGTTCTGCTTACTTAAACTTTGAATTTCTTAACTTAAAAAAAATTGATTTAACTGATTACCTCAATTGTTTTTTTGCATTTTGCCAACTTATTCAGGTTTACAGTGTAGTGTTTATGTGACATTTTAGAATACAGTGTGTCTATTGCTGTCAAATAAAGAACCATCTACAAAAAGTGATCTCACCTTTACCATGTGAAGTCTCAATCATCCAGGTACAGTTGAGGTTATGGGGGTAGAAGTCAGGAAACCCAGGGGACAGAATAGTGCCGCTGTTCCCCTGAATAAACCCTCCACATAGTGCTAGAGGAAAGAGAAAAAGATAAAGACTATTTGTCAAAAAGCTGAGCTCAATCCTGCTAAAACAAACATTACAGGATGTGTCCTTCCGAAGGACATCAGCATATGGAGGCGAATTATTCCTATCATTACCCAAGGGGAAAAATCAATAATGGCCTTAAATATTCAAAGCCTAGTGGAATAGGAGAAGGGAGCGGAAAGGGTAGCTTCAAACCGTAAAGGCCCTTCCAGTCTGGAAGCGATATCGTCGCTTGAATAAATGACCTGTACCTTAATGTGTCCTTTAGTAAAGAGTGGGCCGTACCATCACAGCTGGGCAGGGGGCGACTCCACTGGAAGTTGGGTTCACACTCGAGGGGCTCGTGGTCACTGAGGGTGTATCCTGCTTCGCAACTAAATGTCACCAATGCTCCCACGTAAAAATCATTGCCATGACGCTGACCGTTGACTGGGATTCCAGGATCAACGCAATGGTCCGACTGGAGTTGCAAGGCTTGAGAGGAGAATAGACAAAAATGAATGTGGAAAACAACCTATGATGATTCACCCAGGTAGATTTTCATGGCAGAAAGCTTGTCCTAAATGCATTATAAACTATTAATATACAAATTATTATTTTGACTTGTCTGGGACTGTTTGTGGACCAAAATAGAAAAATTTATAATCGGCCAATAAAATAATACTAATCTCTAAAAAGTTATTCAGTATTAACTTCTATGAATTTAGCATTTATTTAGTGATATTGTCCTCTTACATTTATGCATCATCAGACCAATATTACAGTTATTGGTCAATATTTTTGGTAACATTTAATAAGGTCTAATTTGTTAACATTAGTTAATGCATTAGTTAACATGAACTAACAATGAGCAATATATTTTTACAGTATTTATTATCCTTTGTTAAACTTCATCAAAAAAAAAAAAAAATATTCATGTTAGTTCACAGTGCATTAACTAATGTTAAAACGGATACAACTTAAAAATGTATTAGTAAATGTTAAGCTTGACATCAACTAAGATTAATAAATGTAGAAGTAATTTTCATTATTCATGTTAACTAATGTTAACAAATGAAACTTTATTTTAAAGTGTTACCATATTTTTTAATTTATCAGAAATAATATCAGCCAGTATTATATTGTCACATGTCTGTTTGTTTTGGACTCTCTATTTGATGTTCATTGGTTCCTTTGTTCCATTGTTCAGTTTCCCGCCACTCATAGTCACCTTAATTATCACTCATTGTTTTCCAGTTGTGTTTTATTAATTAGATGTTGATGTTGTTTGATGGTGTTTTTGGTTGTAATTTATTTTTCTGGTTGTGTTTTCGTTTGATTAAAAGTCTTCCAAAGGATCTCCTTCGTCGTGCGCATCTTTACACAACCATTCCGTAACATATATGTGTAATTGTGAATAATAATTTCCCCTATTTTTACATTTAGATTACATTTGCTGTCATCTAAAGCTCACTTATTGTTTGAAAACACTAATAATTTCTTATTTATTTAGACAAAATTGTATAGCATTTTAATATAGTCCATTTATTTGTTAACTTATCGGCCAAAACAAAATAATTATCATCTTATCAATACTGACCAGACTTTAAGCCCCTAAAAAGTTTATGGAATTGTTCTGCTTTTTCGGATCATTCTAAAGTTGCATAATTCTTCAATAGCACTTTCTGCTTGAGTTGATGTACTCAATAATTTAAGATGAACTGAGATTTAGAGAGAAACAACAAGAAAAGGTTACAAACATGAGTCATACCAGCATAAAAGCCATTCATTTGTTCATAACACTGTGACGGAGCTAATTCTGCAGTCTTGTGTGTATGTACTTGTGTACAGTGTAATGTTGCATGTATCATGTGTTTGTGCATGACTGAAATCATCTCACAGCTTAATCACCATCCTATTATATCATAATTACAGGACTTGATTAAAATCGCTGCATAGTAAAGAGCATGTGGCTATTATTTATAATGATGCCTTCATAGCTGCTAGTATTCACAGGTATCAGTGCTATCAGATCCTTGTAATTGTGGCCATGAAATGCATTGAAGAGAAGATAATATCAAGCTTTATCTAACTAGCAAGCTTTGACTAAATTCTCAGCATTGTAAGACACTTTGAACATAAATTACACTTACAGTATCACGTGTTTTAGTTTGAACAATGCAATTTTTGTGATATTCTACCATGTGCATTCTCTAACAAAGTGTGTTAAAGACTACTGGATAACATTGTGTAATTGTACAATAAAGATGTTTAATTTGTAGCCCTTAAACCTAAAAGAAGTAGAACTTTTTTAGCCATGGGTTTTTGCAATTGTAGCAGTTTCAATTTAAGGTCTAAGGTGGTAAACATTACTTGAACAGACTTTAAATTACAAATTTAAATTACAAATGTGTTACCAAAATTCCTGAAATTTATGTCATGGCCCTTTTCAGATCAAAACAGTAATAAATAAATTAGAAGACTATCATACTCTCATATCGGATGCGGAAGCCGATGTCGGAGTGGCTCTTGTCGGTGGTGAAGAGCAGGTAGAGGAAATTTGAGGTGCTGATGAGGAACTGAGGGACCTGTGTACCCTGGTAACTGCCAATCAGAGGTGAAGAAGGATAACGTCCGTCCCGTACCTCGAGAACATCATAGTTAACCTCTGTCCGGAATCTGTTGATCAGAACAGTGCTATACATCAGCATGGTAGCTTCACAACAAAGTGAGACTACATGGATTCATCACAGTCCTACTCGCTTGTGTTCCTGCAGGATATCACATATTAGAGCTAGAACAGATACACTACATCATTTAAACTGAAAACCCAGCTCACTCTAAAGTGGCATGTGTTGTTAGCGTTTCCTGAAGCAGCGGTCCACTAAAGCCCTGCTGCTTACTGTACCCACAGTCAGATAGAAAACATCAGCTCTCCCGCCAGCCTCACCTCTGAAACATTTTCTCAACAACAACAATCGATGCAAACATTCATACTGCACACACACAAACATAAATGAAGAAGACTCAAGGACCAAATCAAAACAAAACAAAACAAAACACAAAGCAAACAAAAATCTAAACAAAAAACAAAACATAAAACAAAACAGCAGAGAAGGGAAGCATTTGATGCCTATGGTTTATTTAATTAAATGTTCAACAAGCATGTAATGACTCTAGGTAAAGTCACTCCGTATAGGCAGAAATGAAAGATATTAAAGGATTAGTTCACTTTAAAATGAAAATTACCCCATGATTTACTCACCCTCAAGCCATCCTAGGTGTATATGACTTTCTTCTTTCAGATGAATACAGAGTTATATTAATAATCACCTTGATACTCCAAAACTTTATAATGGCAGTACACAGAAACCGCCTGTTTGAGGCTTGATAAAAAGTGCATTCATCCATCCATCATAAACGTACTCCACATGACCCTGGGGGTTAATAAAGGCCTTCTGAAGCGAAGTGATGTGTTTACGTAAGAAAAAATATCCATATTTAAACAGTAAAAAAAGTAAAATAAAGTAAAATAACTAGCTGAATATAGCAAGCGAAGGACGTAGCATAAGCATTTTGAACTGCGAGAGGCATTAGCCTTTCTTCGTAAGTTGAATACGGAAGGCGAAAGCTAGTTGTTTTACTTTATAACATGCTAAATATGTATATTTTTCTTACACAAACACATCGCTTCACTTCAGAAGGCCTTTTTTAACCCCCCCGGAGTCGTGTAGAATACGTTTATGATGGATGGATGCACTTTTTTGAGCTTCAAACAGGTGGTTTTCCGTGCACTGCCATTATAAAGGTTGGGAGCATCAGTGTGATTATTAATATAACTCTGATTGTATTCGTCCGAAAGAAGAAAGTCATATACACCTAGGATGGCTTGAGGGTGAGTAAATCATGGGGTAATATTCATTTTAAAGTGAACTCATCCTTTAATATTGATTCTGAATCAATCCCTGTGATAGTCAGGAAAGTGAATAGCCGGATTCTCTCATTCCAAGTCTACAGTGAACATCTGCAGTGCACTAGTGACCTATTTATGAAATGATGATAACCAACAGAATGAAAGATAGGAAGGGAAATGAAACTGGGAGGCTTATTAAGAGCAACATGGCAGATCAGAAAAGAGAACGAGAAGTCTTGTACGTACTTGTCAAAGATGATCTTAATAGGATATCCTGGTGGGGCCTCGATGATCCACTCACAATTGAGAGCCTCTTTATAAAGCTCAGGCCAGCCTGGGGACAGAATGATGCCGCTAGAAGCCTTCAGGTTTCCACCACATGGAGCTAAAGAAAAGGAGAAGACAACACAGAGAAAAAGATTTAGAATTGTTATTTTATTGCTAAATTGACCAAGAACAAAGGACTTTTTCTGTGATTTTCAGTTGATTCAAAAGGACAAATAAACTTGCTAGGCTTAGTGATAGTGGATAAGTCTGGTTAATCAAATACATAAAACAGAAAAGTCATTTAGTGTTTTTCCTAAAAATCAAAATCTGGAAGCAGAATGTGTTCAATGGGAGGCGGATGATCTCATCTCTTGACTCAGTGTACTGAAGGACATCTATAAGAGGCATTGCTTGATAAATGTCATAAAATGATTTGCAGCATACAGCAGTGCATTTCATTAAAAGAAAGGATGTGTTTTTTGTTTGTAAGAATTCAGACAGTTAATACATCTCGAGCACGTAACGAAAATAAACATTGTACGTTTTTGTTCCACTGACATTTCAGTTGGTCTCTGAATGAACTTAATGAAAAACCAAATTGAATAAACTTCCGAAGGGTTCAGTAAAGTGCAAACAGAGTTGGAGTACATTTTGTTTTTGTTACAAGAAATCTTGTGAATTATGAAATGTGCTTATTTATTAGAGAGAGGACAGACCTTCACAACGTGGCACAGCGTTGTCCCACACAACATTCCCATCTTTGAGAATGCAGGAGATAGTCTGAGATCCGTGGGTCTTCATGAACCCCTCCTCACACAGGAAAGAGATGGAGCTGCCAAGCTGTAGACTCTCACCAAAGCGCTTTCCGTTTACTGGAACGCCAGGGTCGGGACATTCGTTGTGCCGAAACGCTGCAGGGGGGAAAAACAATGAAATACATAAGAGAACTACATGCTAACTTTGACCTATGTAAATGGGCAAAAAGCTGGGCACAGCAAAAACAGAGTTTTATTTATTGTATTTAACCAGAACATTTGAGGTACAGTCTCTTTTTTTGTATCCCTGTCCACTGCCTATACACATTTTGTTAAAAACAGTTCGTTTTCATGAATGGACAACTTTTACAAGGCCCCATATAAATTAAAGAGGGCGTTCTCAATATACCCACTGAACTGAAAACTTCGCGGCTCATCGTTTCAGCTGTATAACTACACTAATTCATTTTAGTTAGAACAAAATATTGATTTATGTGCCTCCCCAAGTTTCTTGCTTCAGTGGGAAGCTTGGAGCTACTCAGTACCCATCGATAGGACTTCACAGAAGATATATTACCAACAGACAAAATCTCTCCAGCAAATCTGTTCATTCCTGCTACAGTGTGGCTCTAACACCACCAAGGTCAAAGGTTTGATTCCTGGGATCAAGAAAAAAAAGACAAAATGTATCCTTTTGGATAAAAGAGTCTGCCAAACGCATCCAACTGTCATCAACTGACACTGTCATTGTCATAGACACTATCAATGTAAATCTACCTTAATGCTCAATGTAAAAATAACTTATGCTCTTATTGTGTTTCCAGTCAGGCGACGGGCATGAATTCCTTCTTCGTGATTAACTCGTTGACTCAAGAAGGATCTCAAACCAAGATTGTGTGTGTAATCCATCACCATCAAGTGCCAACAAGCCCTTCGATGGAGTTTGTCATCTCCTTAATTAACATGAATAATTGGAGCATCCCTCCCACTCCCCCAAAAACACGGCACATGGGGAGTCAAACCATGTGGGATCACCTCCCGACAGCTTCAATTAACTGTAGCTTTATTTAATTACATATGCATTTGGAAATAAATTCTAATTAAATCTGTGGCTCTTGTTGTTCTTCCTCACATGGATACTCAAGCATCTATCAACTCTGCTGCCATACGCTATGCCCCGTGAATAGTGATTACTGAAGGACGACAGATATTCAGTTGCAATATACAGACAATTCTCCCTAGAGGGGAAATAAAACTTTCTTAATCCATCTCATATAGCAAAACAGTTTCTGAACTCTTCTAACTTCCAGAAACTTTAAATATAGTGCATGCTACCACTGACAAAACATCTAAACGCTATTATCTATTATACATCCTAAAATGATTTTTTGGTCTCCAACTTCAATGTGATGTTAGACTTAATCAAGTATGAACAGGTTTGCCTGAAATAACTTGAATAAATGATTTATTTTTACAACAAAAAAAAAAAAAAAAAAAGAGAGAGAGAGAAAAAAAAAAAGTCACAAATATAGAGCTGTATTTAAAACGTACTGGTGAAAGTGATGTTGAAGCCACGGTCTGTATACGTATGATCGGTCAGAAATTCCAGTCGGGCCACATGGCCGCTGGTAGTGATGGGTGAGGGCAGCACATCTCCAGAAAAGGTGCCAAGAATTGGCGACTCTGCCTTGCCGCCATCTTTAATGGACAGGAAGTCAAATTGTTTCTCCATGCTCAGGTCGTTAAAGGCTAAGTTGATGCGGCTTTCGGGTTTGGCGATGATCAACCACACACAGTGCATGTTGTTGCCGTACTCCTGAGGGTAGTTTGGTGATAGCAGGACCCCAGATGGAGTTGTGAAGTTGAAGAAACATGAAACTGAGAAAGGGACAAAGAGATAAAACAAAGCAACTGTTAAACACAGGAGGCGTCATGCGTCAAGCTGCGAGGCGAACAGGAGATTAAAACTGCCACTGAAGCTAAAATCAATTCACAATGCATAGGGAGGTCATTTGTTGTTGCTTAAACAACGCAGTGAGACAGGAGAGGAAAAAATACAGCTTAGGGGATGTGCAAGCTGCGATAGCAGGACGTTTAACAAAAACTTCTAGATATAAGACCCCTCAGACCTTGAGAACAGACATTTTATGAAATGTTCAATCTCGTTTTTTTGTTATTAGTTTGTCCTAAAGGTGATTTGGTAAGCCATTTGTATGTAAACACTGTCTGTTGGAGCATCCCGAGCAACCTGACACAGATTTATTGGCTCAACCAATGGCGTGTGTTTGGGGTGGGACTACACTGAAATCCACACCCGTATATAAACACTAAACTAACAGGGACTACCTTCATAAAGAACTACTGTGTTTTTCTAGCCTGCAATGTGCACCAAGTGAGTGGATAAAATAATAAAAGTAAATAAAATACATATTAGGTGTATGATGCCTTTGTTAGCATATTGTGACCATGCCAATTACAGAAGATAATGACTGAAGATGTTGCAGGGAAAAAGAGTGTTTATCTGCTGGGATTA